>NW_022141902.1:0-52204 GCF_007565055.1 Rhinopithecus roxellana | reverse complement strand
TACCTATATCTAGTTATAACTGTTTTAGTCTATTTTTATATATCTATTAGTGGTCTATTTATATCCTTATAATCATATGTCTTTTTATACCTATACTATGTCTTTATTTTATACCTATATCTATTTTATATATTATAACTATATTTTATAGCTATATCTATTATACATATATCTGTAATGTCTACATTTTCCACCTTTATCTATTATATCTATTATTTCTACAATTTATACCTATATCTATTATATCTATATTTTATACCTATGTCTATTATATCTATTATGTCTCAATTTTATGCCGCTCTTATATCTATTATTCCCATATTTTATACCTATATCTTTTATACCTACTATGTCTATGTTTTCTATGTATATCTACTATATCTATTATGTATATATTTTATACCTATATCTATTATATCTTCTATGTCTATATTTTATACCTATATCTATTATATCTACTATGTCTATATTTTATACCTATATTTATTACATCTATTATGTCTATAGTGTATACCTGTATCTATTATGTCTATATTTTATACCTGTATCTACTATATCTATTATGTGTATATTTTATACCTAAATCTATTATATCTATTATGTCTATATTGTGTACCTATATGTATTTTGTCTATATTTTATATCTATATCTGTTATATCTCTTATGTCTATATATTACACGTATATCTATTATATCTCTTATGTCTATATTTTATTCCTATATCTATTATATCTACGTTTTATATCTATATCTATTATATCTATATTTTATACGTATATCCATCATATCTATTATTTCTATATATTATACTTGTATCTATTATATCTATAATGTCTATATTTTGTACCTATATCTATTATATCTATTATGTCTATATTCTATACCTATATCTATTATATCTATTATTTCTATATTTTATACCTGTATCTATTATATCTATTATGTCTATATTTTATAACTATATCTATTATATCTCTTATGTCTATATTTTATTCCTATATCTATTATATCTATATTTTACTCCTATATCTATTATATCTCTTATATCTATATTTTTATCTATATCTATTACATCTACATTTTATACCTGTATCCATTATATCTATTATATCTATATTTTATACATGTATCTATCATATCTATTATATCTATATTTCATATCTATATCTATTGTATCTATATTTTCTGCCTATGTCTATTATATCTATTATGTCTATGTTTTATACCTGTGTTTATTGTATCTATTATGTCTATATTTTATACCTATATCTATTATACCTAATATGTCTGTATGTTATACCTACATTTATTATACGTATAATGTCTATATTTTATACGTATATCTATTATATCTCTTATATCTATATTTTAAACCTATATCTATTATATCTATTATGTCTATATTGTATGTCTATATCTATTACATCTATTTTGTCTATATTTTATACCTATATCTATTTTATCTATATTTTATACCTATATCTATCACATCTATATTTTATACGTATCTATTATATCTATTATGTCTATATTTTATACCTATATTTATTATATGTTTATTTCATACCCATATCTATTATATCTGTTATGTATATATTTTATACCTATATCTATCTATATCTATTATGTGTATATTTTATACGTATATCTATTATATGTATTATGTCCATATTTTATACCTATATATATTATGTCTATTATGTCTATATTTTATTCCTATATCTATTATGTCTATTATGTGTTTTTTTATACCTAAATCTATTATATTTATTATGTCTATATTGTTTACCTATATCTATTTTGTCTGTATTTTATATCTATATCTATTATATCTATTATGTCTATATTTCATACGTATATCTATTATATCTGTTATGTCTATATATTATATCTATATCTATTATATCTATTATGTCTATATTCTATACGTATATCCATTACATCTGTTTTGTCTATATTTTATATCTATATATATTATATATATTATGTCTCTATTTAATTACCATATCTACTATATTTTTTATGTCTATATTTAATACCTATATGGATTATATCTACTATGTCTATATTTTATATCTCCATCTATTAAAACTATTATGTTTATATTTTATCCCTCTATCTATTTTATCTGTTATGTCTATATATTATACCTCTATTATATCTATTATGTCTATATTTTATACCTCTACTATAATTATAACGTCTGTACTTCATACCTCTATCTATTATATCTATGATGTCTATATTTTTTACCTCTATTATATCAATAATATCTATATTTTATTTCAATATCTACTATATCTATTATGTCTATCTTTTACAACTCTATCTATTATATCTCTTATATTTATTATGCCTATATTTTATACCTCTATCTATTATACGTATTATATCTATTATGTCTATATTTTATACCTCTATCTATTGTATCTATTATGTCTATATTTTTTACCTCTATTATATCTATTATATCTGCATTCTATACAGGTATTTTATACCTGTATCGATTATATTTATTATGTCTATATTTTATACCTATATCCATTATATCTATTATGTCTGTATTGTATACCTATATCTATTATATCTATTATGTCTATATTTGATACCTGTACCTATTATGTCTGTATTTTATACCTATATGTATTATTTCTATTATATCTATATTTTATACCTATATCTATTATATCTATTATCTCTATATTTTATACCTATAACTATTATATCTATTATGCCTATATTTTATACGTATGTATATTATATCTGTTATGTCTGTATTTTATACCGATATCTATTATGTATTATGTCTATATTTTATACCTATATCTAACATATCTATTATGTCTATATTTTATAGCTATATCTATTATATCTATTATGTCTATATTTTATACCTCTATCTATTATATCTATTATGTCTATATTTTATACCTCTATCTATTATATCTATTATGTCTACATTTTATACCTCTATCTATTATATATATTAGGTCTACATTTTATACGTATATCTATGATATCCATTATGTCTACATTTTATACTTATATCTATTATATCTCTTATGTCTATATTTTGTACCTATATCTATGATGTCTATATTTTATACCTGTATCTATTATATCTATTATGTCTATAGTTCATGCCTATATCTATTATGTCTATATTTTATACCTATATCTATTATGTATGTATTTTATACCTATATCTATTGTATCTATTATGTCTGTATTTTATACCTATATCTATTATATCTATTATGTCTATATGTTATACCTATATCTATTATATCTATTATATCTACATTTCATACCTATATCTATTATATCTATTATGTCTATAGTTCATGCCTATATCTATTATGTCTATATTTTATACCTATATCTATTATAACTCTTATGCCTATATTTTATTTTATGTTTTTATTTTTTATTTTTTGAGACAGAGTCTCGCTCTGTCGCCCAGGCTGGAGTGCAGTGGCCGGATCTCAGCTCACTGCAAGCTCCGCCTCCCGGGTTTAAGCCATTCTCCTGCGTCAGCCTCCCGAGTAGCTGGGACTACAGGCGCCTGCCACCTCGCCCGGCTATTTTTTTGTATTTTTTGTAAAGACGAGGTTTCACCGAGTTAGCCAGGAGTGTCTCGATCTCCTGACCTCGTGATCCGCCCGTTTCGGCCTCCCAAAGTGCTGGGAATACAGGCTTGAGCCACCGCGCCCGGACTTATGCCTATATTTTATAACTATATCTATTATATCCCTTATGTCTATATTTTATACCTGTATCTATTATGTCTATATTTTATACCTCGATCTATTATATCTATTATGTCTATATTTGATACCTATATCGATTATATCTATTACGTCTATATTTTATACCTATATCTATTATATCTATTATGTCCATATTTTATACCTATACCTATTATGTCTATATTTTATACCTATATCTATTATATCTCTTTTGTCTATATATTAAACGATGTTTATTATATCTATATTTTATACCTATATCGATTATATCTATTATGTCTATATTTTATACCTCTATCTATTATATCTACTATGTCTATATTTTCTACGAATATCTATTATATCTATTATGTCTATATTTTATACCTATATCTATTATGTCTATTATGTGTATATTTTATACCCATATCTATTAAGTCTATATTTTATATCTATATCTTTTATATCTACTATATCTATATTTTATTCGTATATGTATTATTCAAATTATGTCAATTTTTTTACCTATATCTATTCTACCTTTTATGTTTATATTTTATACATATATCTATTATATCTATATTTTATACCTGTATCTATTATATGTATTATGTCTATATTTTATACCTATATCTATTATACTTATAATGTCTATATTTTATACCTATAAATAGTATATCTATTATGTCTGTATTTTATACCAATATCTATAATATCCATTATAACTATATTTTAGACCTGTATCTATTATTTCTATATTTTATACCTCTATCTATTATATCTATTATGTCTATATTTTATACCTGTATCTATAATATCTATTATGTCTATATTTTATACCTATATATATTATATCTATTATGTCTATATTTTAACTATATCTGTTATATCTATTATGTCTATATTTCATACCAATATTTATTATATCTATTATGTCTATATCTATTGTATCTATCATGTCTATATTTTATACCTATATCTATTATATCTATTAATTCTATGTTTCATACCTATATCTATTATATCTCTTATGTCTATATTTCATACATATATCTATTATATGTATTATGTTTATATTTTATACACATATCTATTATGTCTATATTTTTTACCTATATCTATTATATATATTGTCTATATTTTATACCTATATCTATTATACCTCTTATGTCTATATTTTATACCTATATCCATTATATCTATTGTGTCTGTACTTTATACCTATATTGATTATGTCTATATTTAATATCTTTATCTATTATATTTCTTTTGTCTATATTTTATACCCATATCTATTATATCTATTATGTCTATATTTTATACCTATATCTATTATACCTCTTATGTCTATATTTTATACCTATATCAATTATATCTATTGTGTCTGAACTTTATACATATATCTATTATATCTATATTTTATACCTATATATATTATAACCATATTTCATACCTATATACATTATATCTATATTTTTTAACTATATCTATTATATCTATTACATTTATATTGTATAATTATATCTATTATATCTATTTTTTATATCTATATCTATTATATATATTGTCTATGTTTTATACCTGTATCTATTATATCTACTTTTTATAGATATGTATCTATTATAACTATTATATGTATATTTTTTACCTATATCTATTATATCTATATTTTGTACCTGTATCTATTATATCTATTACGTCAAATTTCTATGCCTATATCAATTATATCTACTATATCTGAATTTTATACCTATATCTATTATATCTATTATGTCTATATTTTATACCTATATCTATCATATCTATTATGTCTATATTTTGTACCTATATATATCATATCTATTATGTCTATATTTTATAACTATATATATCATATCTATTATGACTGTATTTTATACCTATATCTATTATACTTATAATGTCTATATTTTATACCTATAAATAGTATATCTATTATGTCTGTATTTTATACCAATATCTATAATATCCATTATAACTATATTTTAGACCTGTATCTATTATGTCTATATTTTATACCTACATCTATTATATTTTTATGTTTATATTTTATACCTATATCTATTATGTCTATATTTTATTTTATTTTATTTATTTTTTTATTATACTTTAAGTTCTAGGGTACATGTGCATAACGTGCAGGTTTGTTACATATGTATACTTATTCCATGTTGGTGTGCTGCACCCATCAACTCGTCAGCACCCATCAATTCATCATTTATATCATGTATAACTCCCCAATGCAATCCCTCCCTCCTCCCCCCTCCCCCCTCCCCATGATAGACCCCAGTGTGTGATGTTCCCCTTCCCGAGTCCAAGTGATCTCATTGTTCAGTTCCCACCTATGAGTGAGAACATGCGGTGTTTGGTTTTCTCTTCTTGTGATAGTTTGCTAAGAATGATGGTTTCCAGCTGCATCCATGTCCCTACAAAGGACGCAAACTCATCCTTTTTTATGGCTGCATAGTATTCCATGGTGTATATGTGCCACATTTTCTTAATCCAGTCTGTCACAGATGGACATTTGGGTTGATTCCAAGTCTTTGCTATTGTGAATAGTGCCGCAATAAACATACGTGTGCATGTGTCTTTGTAGTAGACTAATTTATAATCCTTTGGGTATATACCCAGTAGTGGGATGGCTGGGTCATATGGTACATCTAGTTCTAGATCCTTGAGGAATTGCCATACTGTTTTCCATAATGGTTGAACGAGTTTACAATCCCACCAACAGTGTAAAAGTGTTCCTATTTCTCCACATCCTCTCCGACACCTGTTGTTTCCTGACTTTTTAATGATTGCCATTCTAACTGGTGTGAGATGGTATCTCATTGTGGTTTTGATTTGCATTTCTCTGATGGCGAGTGACGCTGAGCATTTTTTCATGTGTCTGTTGGCTGTATGAATATCTTCTTTTGAGAAATGTCTGTTCATATCCTTTCCCCACTTTTTGATGGGGTTGTTTGTTTTTTTCTCGTATATTTGTTTGAGTTCTTTGTAGATTCTGGATATTAGCCCTTTGTCAGATGAGTAGGTTGCAAAAATTTTCTCCCATTCTGTAGGTTGCCTGTTCACTCTGATGGTAGTTTCTTTTGCTGTGCAAAAGCTCTTTAGTTTAATTAGATCCCATTTGTCAATTTTGCTTTTGCTGCCGTTGCTTTTGGTGTTTTAGACATGAAGTCCTTGCCCATGCCTATGTCCTGAATGGTACTACCTAGATTTTCTTCTAGGGTTTTTATGGTATTAGGTCTAACATTTAAGTCTCTAATCCATCTTGAATTAATCTTCGTATAAGGGGTAAGGAAAGGATCCAGTTTCAGCTTTCTACTTATGGCTAGCCAATTTTCCCAGCACCATTGATTAAATAGGGAATCCTTTCCCCATTTCTTGTTTCTCTCAGGTTTGTCAAAGATCAGATGGCTGTAGATGTGCGGTATTATTTCTGAGGACTCTGTTCTGTTCCATTGGTCTATATCTCTGTTTTGGTACCAGTACCATGCTGTTTTGGTTACTGTAGCCTTGTAGTATAGTTTGAAGTCAGGTAGCGTGACGCCTCCAGCTTTGTCCTTTTGACTTAGGATTGTCTTGGCAATGCGGGCTCTTTTTTGGTTCCATATGAACTTTAAAGCAGTTTTTTCCAATTCTGTGAAGAAACTCATTGGTAGCTTGATGGGGATGGCATTGAATCTATAAATAACCTTGGGCAGTATGGCCATTTTCACGATATTGATTCTTCCTATCCATGAGCATGGTATGTTCTTCCATTTGTTTGTGTCCTCTTTGATTTCACTGAGCAGTGGTTTGTAGTTCTCCTTGAAGAGGTCCTTTACATCCCTTGTAAGCTGGATTCCTAGGTATTTTATTCTCTTTGAAGCAATTGTGAATGGAAGTTCATTCCTGATTTGGCTCTCTGCTTGTCTGTTACTGGTGTATAAGAATGCTTGTGATTTTTGCACATTAATTTTGTATCCTGAGACTTTGCTGAAGTTGCTTATCAGCTTAAGGAGATTTTGGGCTGAGACGATGGAGTTTTCTAAATATACAATCATGTCATCTGCAAACAGGGACAATTTGACTTCTTCTTTTCCTAACTGGATACCCTTGATTTCTTTCTCTTGCCTGATTGCCCTAGCCAGAACTTCCAACACTATGTTGAATAGGAGTGGTGAGAGAGGGCATCCCTGTCTTGTGCCAGTTTTCAAAGGGAATTTTTCCAGTTTTTGCCCATTCAGTATGATATTAGCTGTGGGTTTGTCATAAATAGCTCTTATTATTTTGAGGATACGTTCCATCAATACCGAATTTATTGAGCGTTTTTAGCATGAAGGGCTGTTGAATTTTGTCAAAAGCCTTTTCTGCATCTATTGAGACAATCATGTGGTTCTTGTCTTTGGTTCTGTTTATATGCTGGATTATGTTTATTGATTTGCGAATGTTGAACCAGCCTTGCATCCCAGGGATGAAGCCCACTTGATCATGGTGGATAAGCTTTTTGATGTGCTGCTGAATCCGGTTTGCCAGTATTTTATTGAGAATTTTTGCATCAATGTTCATCAGGGATATTGGTCTAAAATTCTCTTTTTTTGTTGTGTCTCTGCCAGGCTTTGGTATCAGGATGATGTTGGCCTCATAAAATGAGTTAGGGAGGATTCCCTCTTTTTCTATTGATTGGAATAGTTTCAGAAGGAATGGTACCAGCTCCTCCTTGTAACTCTGGTAGAATTCAGCTGTGAATCCATCTGGTCCTGGACTTTTTTTGGTGGGTAGGCTATTAATTGTTGCCTCAATTTCAGAGCCTACTATTGGTCTATTCAGGGATTCAACTTCTTCCTGGTTTAGCCTTGGGAGAGTGTAAGTGTCCAGGAAATTATCCATTTCTTCTAGATTTTCTAGTTGATTTGCGTAGAGGCGTTTATAGTATTCTCTGATGGTAGTTTGTATTTCTGTGGGGTCAGTGGTGATATCCCCTTTATCATTTTTTATTGCATCTATTTGATTCCTCTCTCTTTTCTTCTTTATTAGCCTTGCTAGCGGTCTGTCAATTTTGTTGATCTTTTCAAAAAACCAACTCCTGGATTCATTGATTTTTTGGAGGGTGTTTTGTGTCTCTATCTCCTTCAGTTCGGCTCTGATCTTAGTTATTTCTTGCCTTCTGCTAGCTTTTGAATGTGTTTGCTCTTGCCTCTCTAGTTCTTTTAATTGTGATGTTAGAGTGTCAATTTTAGATCTTTCCTGCTTTCTCTTGTGGGCATTTAGTGCTATAAATTTCCCTCTACACACTGCTTTAAATGTGTCCCAGAGATTCTGGTATGTTATATCTTTGTTCTCATTGGTTTCAAAGAACATCTTTATTTCCGCTTTCATTTCGTTATGTACCCAGTAGTCATTCAGGAGCAGGTTGCTCAGTTTCCATGTAGTTGAGCGGTTTTGATTGAGTTTCTTAGTCCTGAGTTCTAGTTTGATTGCACTGTGGTCTGAGAGACAGTTTGTTATAATTTCTGTTCTTTTACATTTGCTGAGGAGTGCTTTACTTCCAATTATGTGGTCAATTTTGGAATAAGTGCAATGTGGTGCTGAGAAGAATGTATATTCTGTTGATTTGGGGTGGAGAGTTCTATAGATGTCTATTAGGTCCGCTTGGTGCAGAGATGAGTTCAATTCCTGGATATCCTTGTTAACTTTCTGTCTCGTTGATCTGTCTAATGTTGACAGCGGAGTGTTGAAGTCTCCCATTATTATTGTATGGGAGTCTAAGTCTCTTTGTAAGTCCCTAAGGACTTGCTTTATGAATCTGGGTGCTCCTGTATTGGGTGCATATATATTTAGGAGAGTTAGCTCTTCCTGTTGAATTGATCCCTTTACCATTATGTAGTGGCCTTCTTTGTCTCTTTTGATCTTTGATGGTTTAAAGTCTGTTTTATCAGAGACAAGGATTGCAACCCCTGCTTTTTTGTGTTCTCCATTTGCTTGGTAGATCTTCCTCCATCCCTTTATTTTGAGCCTATGTATGTCTCTGCATGTGAGATGGATCTCCTGAATACAGCAGACTGATGGGTCTTGACTCTTTATCCAGTTTGCCAGTCTGTGTCTTTTAATTGGAGCATTTAGTCCATTAACATTTAAGGTTAATATTGTTATGTGTGAACTTGATCCTGCCATTAGATATTAACTGGTTATTTTGCTCGTTAGTTGATGCAGTTTCTTCCTAGCCTCGATGGTCTTTACATTTTGGCGTGTTTTTGCAATGGCTGGTACCGGTTGTTCCTTTCCATGTTTAGGGCTTCCTTCAGGGTCTCTTGTAAGGCAGGCCTGGTGGTGACAAAATCTCTAAGCATTTGCTTATCTGTAAAGGATTTTATTTCTCCTTCACTTATGAAACTTAGTTTGGCTGGATATGAAATTCTGGGTTTAAAATTCTTTTCTTTAAGAATGTTGAATATTGGCCCCCACTCTCTTCTGGCTTGTAGAGTTTCTGCCGAGAGATCTGCTGTTAGTCTGATGGGCTTCCCTTTGTGGGTAACCCGACCTTTCTCTCTGGCTGCCCTTAAGATTTTTTCCTTCATTTCAACTTTGGTGAATCTGGCAATTATGTGTCTTGGAGTTGCTCTTCTGGAGGAGTATCTTTGTGGCGTTCTCTGTATTTCCTGAATTTGAATGTTGGCCTGCCCTACTAGGTTCGGGAAGTTCTCCTGGATGATGTCCTGAAGAGTGTTTTCCAACTTGGTTCCATTTTCCCCCTCACTTTCAGGCACCCCAATCAGGCGTAGATTTGGTCTTTTTACGTAATCCCATACTTCTTGCAGGCTTTGCTCATTTCTTTTTCTTCTTTTTTCTTTTGGTTTCTCTTCTCGCTTCATTTCATTCATTTGATCTTCAATCGCTGATACTCTTTCTTCCAGTTGATCGAGTCGGTTACTGAAGCTTGTGCATTTGTCACGTATTTCTCGTGTCATGGTTTTCATCTCTGTCATTTCGTTTATGATCTTCTCTGCATTAATTAGTCTAGCTGTCAATTCTTCCACTCTTTTTTCAAGATTTTTAGTTTCTTTGCGCTGGGTACGTAATTCCTCCTTTAGCTCTGATAAGTTTGATGGACTGAAGCCTTCTTCTCTCCTCTCGTCCAAGTCATTCTCTGACCAGCTTTGATCCGTTGCTGGCGATGGGCTGCGCTCCTTTGCAGGGGGAGATGCGCTCTTATTTTTTGAGTTTCCAGCTTTTCTGCCCTGCTTCTTCCCCATCTTTGTGGTTTTATCTGTCTCTGGTCTTTGATGGTGGTGACGTAGTGATGCGGTTTTGGTATAGGTGTCCTTCCTGTTTGATAGTTTTCCTTCTGACAGTCAGAAGGACTGTCTGTTGGTCTGTTGGAGATTGCTTGAGGTCCACTCCAGACCCTGTTTGCCTGGGTATCAGCAGCAGAGGTTGCCGAAGATAGAATATTGCTGAACAGCGAGTGTACCTGTCTGATTCTTCCTTTGGAAGTTTCCTCTCTGGGGTGTACTCCACCCTGTGAGGTGTGGGGTGTCAGACTGCCCCTAGTGGGGGATTTCTCCCAGCTAGGCTACTCAGGGGTCAGGGACACACCTGAGCAGGCAGTCTGTCCGTTCTCAGATCTCAACCTCCGCGTTGGGAGATCCACGGCTCTCCCCAAAGCTGTCAGACAGAGTCGTTCGCGTCTGCACCGGCTCCTGCTACTTCCCCTGTTGGTCTTCAGCTGTGCGCTGTCCCCAGAGGTGGAGACTACAGAGACAGGCAGGCTTCCTTGAGCTGCTGTGAGCTCCACCCAGTTCGAGCTTCCCAGCGGCTTTGTTTACCTACTTAAGCCTCAGCAATGGCGGGCGCCCCTCCCCCAGCCTCGCTGCTGCCTTGCGGATAGATCGCGGCAGACTGCTGTGTTAGCAGTGAGGGAGGCTTCGTGGGCGTGGGACCCTCCCGGCCAGGTGTGGGATATATTCTGGTGTGCCTGTATGCTTACAGCGCAGTATTGGGGTGGGAGTTACCCGATTTTCCAGGTGTTGTGTGTCTCAGTTCCCCTGGCTAGGAAAACGGATCCCCTTCCCCCTTGCGCTTCCAGGTGAGGCGATGCCTCGCCCTGCTTCAGCTCTCGCTGGTCAGGCTGCAGCAGCTGACCAGCACCGATTGTCCGGCACTCCCTAGTGAGATGACCCCAGTACCTCAGTTGAAAATGCAGAAATCACCGGTCTTCTGTGTCGCTCGCGCTGGGAGTTGGAGACTGGAGCTGTTCCTATTCGGCCATCTTGCTCCGCCCTCCTGTCTATATATTATACCTATATCTATTATGTGTATATTTCATACCTATACCTATTATATCTATTAGGTCTATATTTTTTACCTATATCTCTTATATCTATATTTTATACCTACATCTATTATATCTATTATGTCTATATTTTATACCTATATCAATTATACCTATTATGTCTATAATTTATACCTATATCTTTATATCTATTATGTCTATATTTCATACCTACATCTATTATATCTATTATGTCTATATTTTATACCTATATCTATTACGTCTATATTTTATACCTATATCTATTATATCTATTATGTCTATATTTTTTACCTATATCTATTACGTCTATATTTTATACCTATATCCATTATATCTATTATGTCTATATTTTATACCTATATTTATTATATCTATTATGTCTGTATTTTATAACCATATCTATTATATCTATTATGTCTGTATTTTCTCCTTCTAGCTATTATATCTAATATGTCTATATTTTATAACTCTATCCATTATATCTATTACGCCTATGTTTTAAACCTATATCTATTATGTCTATTTAACACCTATATCTATTATATGTATTATGTCTATATTTTATACCTATATCTATTATGTCTATTCTTAATACCTATATTTATTTTATCTATTATGTCTATATTTTATCCCTCTATCTATTATGTCTATATTTTATAACTCTATCAATTATATCTATTATGTCTATATTTTATACCTCTATCAATTATATCTATTATGCCTATATTTTATACCTATATCTATTATATCTATTTTGTCTATATTTTATACCTATATCTACTATGTCTATTATGCCTATATTTTATTCCTATATATATTATATCTATTATGTCTATATTTTATAAGTATATCTATTAAAGCTATTATGTCTATATTTTAAAACTATATCTCTTTTATCTATTACGTGTATATTTTATACCTATATATATTATATCTATTATGTCTATATTTTATACCTATATCTATCATATATATTATGTCTATATTTTATACCTATATCTATTATAACTATTATGTGTGCATTTCATACCTATATCTATTATATCTATTTAGTCTACATTTTATACTTATATATATTATATCTATTATGTCTATATTTTATAAGTATATCTATTATAGCTATTATGTCTATATTTTAAAACTATATCTCTTTTATCTATTATGTATATATTTTATACCTATATCTATTATGTCTATATTTTATACCTCTATCTATTCTATCTATTAAAACTATATTTTATATCTATATCAATTATGTCTATATTTAATACCTATATATATTATATCTATTATGTCCATAGTTAATACCTATATCTATTATATCCATTATGACTATATTTTATCCCTATATCTATTATATCTACTGTGTCTATATTTTACACCTATATCTGTTATATCTATTACGTCAATATTTTATACCCATCTCTATTATATCTATTATGTTTATATTTTCTACCTATATCTATTATATCTATGTCTATATTTTATACCCATATCTATTTTGTCTATATTTTATACCTATATCAATTATATCTATATTTTATACCGATATCTATTATATCCATTATGTCTATATTTTATACCTATATCTATTATATCTACTATGTCTATATTTTACACCTATACCTATTATATCTATTACGTCTATATTTTATACCCGTCTCTATTATATCTATTATGTTTATATTTTATACCTATATCTATTATATCTGTGTCTATATTTTATACCTATATCTCTTTTGTCTATATTTTATACCTATATCTATTTTATCTATTATGTCTGTATTTTATACCTATGTCTGTTACATCTATTTCGTCTATGTTTTGTAACTATATCTATTAAATCTATTGTGTCTATATTTTACATCTATATCTATTAAGTCTATATTTTATACCTGTAACAATTATATCTATTTTGTCTATGTTTTATAACTATATCTATTATATCTATATTTTATACCTATATCTATTATATCTATTATGTTTACATTTTATACCTATATCTATTATATCTATTATGTCTCTATTTTATACCTATATCTATTATATCAATTGTGTCTGTATTTTATACCTATATCTATCTATATTTTATACCTATATCTTTTGTATCCATTATGTCTATATTTTATACCTATTTCTATTATGTCAATATTTTATACCTGTGTCTATTTTTATTTTATGTCTCTATTTTATACCTAAATCTATTATATCTATTATGTCTATATTTTATACCTATATCTATTATATCTATCATGTCTTCATTTTAAACCTATACTTATTATATCTATTATGTTTATATTTCATACGTATATCTACTATAAGCATTATGTCTATATTTTGTACCTATATCTATTATGTCTATATTTTATACCTATATCTATTATAATTATTATGTCTATATTTTATACCTATATCTATTATATGTATTATATCTATATTTTATAGCTATTTCTATTATATCTATTATGTCTATATTTAATACCTATATCTATTATATCTATATATTATACCTATATCTATTATATCTATTATGTCTCTATTTTATACCTATATTATGTGTATATTTTATTCCTTTATCTATTATATGTATTATGTCTATATTTTATACCTATATCTATTATATATATTATGTCTATATTTTATACTTATAATTATTATATCTAATATGTCTATATTTTATACCTATATTTATTATGTCTATATTTTATATCTGTATCTACTATATCTATTTTGTCTATATTTAATACCTATATCTATTGTATCTACTTTGTCTATATCTTATACATATATCTATTATAACTATTATGTCTATATTTCATACCTATACCTATTATATCTATTATTTCTATATTCTATATCTATTATATCTATTATGTCTATATCTTATACGTATATGTCTTATATGTATTATGTCTATATTTAATACCTATATCTGTTATGTCCATATTTTATACCTATATCTCTTATATCTATTATGTCTATATTTTATATCTATATCTATTATATCTATTATGTCTATATTTTATACCAATACCTATTATATCTACTATGTCTGTATTTTATACCTGTATCTATTATATTTATTATATCCATGTTTTATACCTATGTCTATTAAAGGTATTATGTCTATATTTTATATCTATATCTATTATATCTATTATGTCTATATCTTATACCTATATCTATTATATCTATTATGTCTTTATTTTAAACCTATACCTATTAAATGTATTATGTATATATTTCATACCTATATCTATTATGACCATTATGTCTATACTTTGTACCTATATCTATTATGTCTATATTTTATACCTATATCTATTACTATTATTATGTGTATATTTGATACCTATATCTCTTATAACTATTATGTCTATATTTTATACCTATTTCTATTATATCTATTATGTTTATATTTTAAACCTATATCTATTATATACATTATGGCTATATTTTATACCTATATCTATTATATCTATTATGTCTATATTTTATACCTATATCTATTATGTCCATATTTTATACCTATATCTATTATATCTCTTATGGATATATTTTATACCTATATCTATTATATCTATGTCTATATTTTATACCTATATCTATTGTATCCATGATGTCTATATTTTATACCTATATCTATTATATCTATTATAGCTATATTTTATACCTATATCTATTATATCTATGATGTCTATATTTTAAACCTGTAACTATTTTGTCTATATTTTTTATCTATATCTATTATATCTATTATATCTATATTTTATACCTACATCTGTTATACCTCTTATATCTATATTTTATACCAATATCTATATGTATTATGTCTATATTTTATATCTTTATCTATTATATCTATTATGTCTATGTTTCATACTTATATATATTATGTCTATTATGTCTATATTTTATACCTATATCTATTATTTCCACTATATCTATATTTGATACCTGTATCTATTATACGTATATTTGATACCCATATCCATTATATCTATTATATCTATATTTTTTACCTATATCTATTATATCTATTATGTCTATCTATTATATATATTATATCTATATTTTATACCTATATCTATTATATCTATATTTTATACCTCTATCTATTATATTTATTATGTCCATGTTTTATATCTATATCTATTATATCTCTTATGTGAATATTTTACGTATATCTATTATATCTATTATGTCTATATTATATACCTATATCTATTATATCTATTATGTCTAAATATTATACCTATATCTATTATGTGTATGTTTTATACCTATATCTATTATAAATATTATGTCTATATTTCATAACTATATATTATGTCTATATTTTACACCTATATCTATTATATCTATTATGTCTATATTTTATATCTATATCCATTATATATGTGTAAATTTTCTATCTATATCAATTATGTCGATATTTTACACCTATATCTATTATATCGATTATGTCTATATTTTATACATATATCTATTATATCTTTATGTCTATATTTTATACCTCTATCTATTATGTCTATATTTTTTACCTATATCTATTATATCTATTATGTCTAAAAATTATACCTTTATCTTTTATGTCTATATTTTGTACCTATATCTATTATGTCTATATTTTATACCTATATCTATTGTATCTCTTATGTCCATATTTTATATCTATATCTATTATATCTATTATGTCTACATTTTATACCTATATCTATTATGTCTACATTTTATACCTATATCTATTATACCTATTATGTCTATATTTTATAGGTATATCTATTATGTCTATATTTTACACCTATATCTATATCTATTATGTCTATATTTTATACCTATATCAATTATATCTATTATGTCTATATTTTATACCTATATCTATTGTATCTATTATGTCTAAATATTATACCTATATTATGTCTATATTTTATACCTATATCTATTATATCTATTATGTCTAAGTATTATACCTATATCTATTATGTCTATATTTTATACCAATATCTATTATGTCTCTATTTTATACCTATATCGATTATATCTATTATGTCAATATTTTATACCTATATCTATTACATCTATAATATCTATATTTTAAACCTATGTCTCGTATGTCTACATTTTATACCTATATCTATTATATCTATTATGTGTATATTTTATACGTATATCTATTATGTCTATATTTTAAACCCACATCTATTATATCTATTATGTCTATATTTTATACCTATATTTATTATATCTATTATGTCTATATTTTATACCTATATCTATTATATCCATTATGTCTGTATTGTATGCCTATATCTATTATATCTATTATGTCTATATTTGATACCTATATCGATTATATCTATTATGTCTATATTTTATAACTATATCTATTATATCTAGTATATCTATATTTTACACCTCTATCTGTTATAACTATATTTTATACTGATATCTATTATATCTATATTTTCAACCTTTATTTATAAGATCTATTATATTTTTATTTTATAATTATATCTATTATATATATATTTTATACCTGTATCTATTATAACTATTACATCTATATTTTATATCTATATCACTTATATTTATGTTTTATACGTATTTCTATTATACCTATTATGTCTATATTTTATACTTCTATCTATTATATCTATATTTTACACCTGTATCTATTATATTTATTTTGTCTATATTTTATTACTATGTCTATTATATCTATTCTGTGTATATTTTTTACCTATATCTATTATATCTAGTATGTCTATATTTTATACCTACATCTATCATATATATTATGTCTATATTTTATACCTGTACCTATTATATGTATATTTTATACCTATCTCTATTATGTCTACATTTTATACCTTTATCTGTTATATCTTTTATGTCTGTATTTTACACCTATATCTATTATATCTTTTATGTCTGTATTTTGCACCTATACCTATTTTGTCTATATTTTATACCTATATCTATTATAACTATTACTTCTATAGTGTATAACTGTATCTGTTGTATCTATTCTGTATATATTTTATTCCTATATCTATTATGTCTATATTTTATACCTACATCTATTTTATCTATTATGTCTATATTTTTTACCTATATCTATTATGTCTTTATTTTATACCTATATCTATTATATCTATTTTGTCTATATTTTATACCTATATATATCACATGTATTATGTCTATATTTTATACCCATATATATCATATCTATTATTTCTATGTTTTATACCTATATCTATTATATCTCTTATGTCTATATTTTAAATCTATATCTATTATATCTATTATGACTATATTTCATACCTACATGTATTACATCTGTCTATATTTTATAGCTGTATCTATTACGTCTATATTTTATACCTATATCTCTTATATCTATTATGTCTATATTTTATAAATATATCTATTATATCTATTGTGTCTGTATTTTATACCTCTATCTGTTACATCTATTATGTCTGTATTTTGTCCCTCTATCTGTTATATCTATTACGTCTATATTTTATAACTCTATCAACTATATTTATTATGTCTATATGTTATAACTCTATCTATTATATCTATTATGCCTATATGATATACGTATATCTATTATATCTATTATATCTATATTTTAAACTTATACCTATTATGACTATTATGTGTATCTTTTATACCTATATTTATTATATCTATTATGTCATATTTTATACCTATATCTATTATGTCTATATTTTATACCTATAACTATTATGTCTGTATTTTATACCTATGTCTGTTATGTCTATATTTAATTCCTATAGCTATCTATTATGTCAATATTTTATAACTATATCTCTTATGTCTGTATTTTATACCTATATTTATTATATCTATTATGTCTATATTTTATACCTATAACTATTTTGTCTATATTTTTTACCTATATCTATTATATCTATTTTGTCTATATTTTATACCTATATCAATTATACCTATTATGTCTATAATTTATACCAATATCTATTATATCTATTATGTCTATATTTCATACCTACATCTATTATATCTATTTTTTTCGTATATCTATTGTATGTATATTTTATACTTACATCTATTATATCTATATTTTATACCTGTATCTATTATATCTATGATTTCTATATTTTATACCTATATCTATTATATCTATTATGTCTATATTTTGTGCCTATATCTATTATATCTATTATGTTTATATTCTATACCTATATCTATTATGTCTATATTTTATACCTATATCTATTATATCTATTATGTCTATATTTTATACCTATATCTATTATACCTCGTCTGTTTATATTTTATACATATATCTATCATATCTATTATGTCTATATTTTATACCTATATCTATTATGTCTATATTTTATACCTGTATCTTTATATCTATTATGTCTGTATTTCATACCTATATCTATTATATCTATTGTCTATATTTTATACCCATATCTATTATATTTATTATGTTTATATTTTATACCTATATCTATAATATCTATTCCGTCTATATTTTTTAACTATATCTATTATATCTATTATGTCTATATTTATACCTATATCTATTATATCCACTATATCTATATTTTATACCTATATATATTATATGTATATGTGATTCCCATATCCATTATATCTATTATATCTATATTGTATACCTATATCTATTATATCTATTATGTCTACCTATTATATCTATTATATCTATATTGTATACCTATATATATTATATCTGTATTTTATTCCTCTATCTATTATATCTATTATGTCTATGTTCTATACCTATATCTATTATATCTATTATGTCTATATTTTAGACTTATATCTATTATATCTATTATGTTTCTATTTTATACCTATATCTATCAAGTCTATAATGTCTATATTTTATACCTATATATATCATATATATTATGTCTATATTTTATACCTATATCTATTATATCTATTAGGTCTGTATTTCATACCTATATCTATTATATCTATTGTCTATATTTTATACCCATATTTATTATATCTATTATGTTTATATTTTATACCTATATGTATAATATCTATTACGTCTACATTTTATCCCTATATCTATTATATCTGTTATGTCTATATTTTATACCTATATCAATTATATCTATTATGTGTATATTTTATGCCTATATCTATTATATCTATTATGTCTATATTTTATACCTATGTCTATTATATATATTATGTGTATACTTTATACCTATATCTCTTATATTTATTATGTCTATATTTTAACCATATATCTATTATATCTATTATGTCTAAATATTATACCTTTACCTATTATGTCTATATTTTATACCTATATCTATTATAACTATTATGTCTATATTTTATAACTATATATTATGTCTGTATTTTACACCTATATCTATTATATCTATTATGTCTATATTTTATAACTATATATTATGTCTATATTTTATATCTATATCCATTATATATATTATGTCTATATTTTATATCTATATTATGTCTATATTTTACAACTATATCTATTATATCAATTCTGTGTATATTTTAACCCTATATCTATTATATCTTTCTGTCTATATTTTATACCTATATCTACTATGTCCATTATGTGTATATTTTATACCTATATCTATTATAACTATTATATCTATATTTTATACCTATATCTATTATATCTATATTTTACACCTATATTTATTTTATCTTTATATCTATATTTTATACCTACATCTATATCTATTATATCTATATTTTATACCTATATCTATTATATCTTTTATATCTATATTTTAACTATATCTGTTATATCTATTATGTCTATATTTGATTCCAATATCTATCATTTCTATTATGTCTATATCTATTATATCTATTATGTCTTTATTTTATACCTATATCTATTATATCTTTATGTCTATATTTTATACATATATCTCCTATGACTATATTTTATACCTCTATCTACTATGTCTATATTTCATGCCTATATCTATTATATCTATTATGTCTATATTTTATACCTATTTTTATTATATCTGTTATGTCTATATTTTATACCTATATCTATTATATCTATTATATCTATATTTTATACCTATATCTATTATATCTATTATTTCCATATTTTATAACTTTATGTATTATATCTATTATGGGTATATTTTATAACTCTATCAATTATATCTATTATGTCTATATTTTATACGTCTATTATATCTTTTATGTCTATATTTTATACCTGTATCTATTATATCAATTATGTCTATATGTTATACCAATATCTATTATATCTATTGTATCTATATTTTACACCTATTTCTATTATAACTATATTTTCTATATTTTATACGTATATCTATTATATCTTTTATGTCTATATTTTGTACCTATATCTATTTTATATATATTTTATACCTGTATCTATCATATCTATTATGTCTATATTTTATACCTATATCAATTATATCTATATTTTATACCTATATGTATTATATCTATATTATATTCCTATATCTATGATATCTATTATGTCTATATTTTATACCTATATATATTATATCTATTATGTCTATATTATATACCTATATCTATTATACCTATTATGTCTATATTTTATACCTATAACTATTTTGTCTATATTTTATACCTATATCTATTGTATCTGTGTTATTTATATTTTGTAACTATATCTATTATATCTATTTTTTATACCTATATCTATTATAACGATTATATCTATATTTCATACCTGTATTTATTATATCTATATTTTATACCTATATCTATTATATCCATTATATCTATATTTTACACGTATATCTATTTTATCTATGGTGTTATACCTATATCTATTATATCTACTATGTCTATATTTAACAACTATATCTATTATATCTATTATGTCTATATTTTATACGTATATCTATTCTGTCTATATTTTGTACCTATATCTATTATATCTATTACGTCTATATTTTCTACCTATATCTATTATATCTATTATGTCTATATTTTATACCTATATCTATTATATCTATTATTTCTATATTTTATACCTATATCTATTATATCTATTATGTCTATATTTTTCACCTATAAGTATTTTGTCTATATCTTTTACCTATATCTATTATATCTATTATGTCTATATTTTGTACCTATATCTATTAGGTCTATTATGTCTATATTGTATACCTACATCTATTATATCTATTATGTCTATATTTTATACCTATATCTATTATATCTCTTATGTCTATATTTCATACCTATATCTCTTATATCTATTATGATTATATTTTATATCCATATCTATTATGTCCATATTTTATACCTATATCTATTATATCTAATATGTCTATATTTTATACGTATATCTATTATAACTATATTTTATACCTATATTTCTTATATCTATATTTAATACCTATATCTATTATGTCTATTAAATTTACATTTTATAATTATATCTATTTTATCTATATTTTATGCCTATATCCATTATATCTATTATATCTATATTTCATGTCGATATCAATTATATCTATATTTTATACGTATATCTATTGTATCTATTATATCTATATTTTTTACCTGTATCTATTATATCTATATTTTATAGCTTTATCTATTTTATCTATTATTTCTATATTTTATACCTCTATTATATCTATTATGTCTATATTTTATACCTCTATCTCTTACATTTATTGTGTCGATATTTTATACCTCTATCTATTATATCTATTATGTCTACCTATTATATCTATTTTATCTATATTTTATACCTATATCTATTATATCTATTATGTCTATATTTTACACCTATGTCTATTATATCGATTATGTCTATGTCTTATACCTATATCCATTATATCTATTATGTCTATATTATACACCTATGTCTATTATGTCTATATTTTATACCTTTATCCATTATATATATTGTGTCAATATTTTATACCTATATCTATTATATCAATTATGTCCATATTTGATACCTACATCTATTATATCTATTATGTCAATATTGTATACCTATCTCTATTATATCTATTATTTCTATATTTTATTCCTCTATTATGTCTATTATGTCTATAAGTTATACCTCTATCTATTATATCTATTAGGTGTATATTTTATACCGCCAACAATTATATGTAATATGTCTATATTTTATTCCTCTATTGTATCTATTATGTCTATATTTTATACCTCTATCTATTATATCTATATTTTATAACTCTATGTATTATATCTATTATGTCTATATTTTATAACTATATCTATTATATCTATTATGTCTATATTTTAGACCTCTATCTATTATATCTATTATGTCTATATTTTATTCTTCTATGTATTATATCTATTATGTCTATATTTTATAACTATATCTATCATGTCTATGTTTTTTACCTTTATCTATTATATCTATTATGTCTATATTTTATACCTATATCTATTTTATCTATTATGTCTATATTTTATACCTACATGTATTATATCTATTATGTGTATATTTTTTACCTATATCTATTATATCTATTATGTCTATATTTTATACCTATATCTATTAATTCTATTATGTCTATATTTTATAATTATATTTATTATATCTCTTATGTCTACATTTTATACCTATATCCAATATTTCTATTGTGTCTGTACTTTATACCGATATCTATTATATCTATATTTTATATCTTTATCTATTATATTTCTTATGTCTATATTTTATACCTGTATCTATTTTATGTATAATGTCTATATTTCATGCCTATATCTATTATATCCACTATATCTATATTTTATACCTATATCTATTATATCTCTATTTGATACCTATATCCATTATATCTATTATATCTATATTTTATACATATGTTTATCATATCTATTATGTCTATATTTTATACCTATATCTATTATATCTATTATGTCTATTTTTTTTTTTTTTTTGAGGCGGAGTCTCGCTCTGTCGCCCGGACTGGAGTGCAGTGGCCAGATCTCAGCTCACTGTAAGCTCCGCCTCCCGGGTTGACGTCATTCTCCTGACTCAGCCTCCCGAGTAGCTGGGACTACAGGCGCCGGCCACCTCGCCCAGCTAGTTTATGTATTTTTAGTAGAGACGGGGTTTCACCGTGTTAGCCAGGATGGTCTCGATCTCTTGACATCGTGATTCGCCCGTCTCGGCATCCCAAAGTGATGGGATTACAGGCTGGAGCCAAATGTCTATATTTTATACCTATATCTATTACGTCTATTATGTCTCTATTTTATACCTATATTTATTATGTCTATATTTTATACCTATACCTATTATATCTGTTATGTGTATATTTTATACCTATATCTATTATATCTATTATGTCTATGTTTTATACCAATTTCTATTATATCTATTATGTCTATATTTTATACCTATATCTATTATGTCTATTATTTCTATATTTTATTCCTATATATATTATATCTATTATGTCTATATTTTATACCTATATCTATTATGTCTACATTTTATACCTATATTTATTATATCTATTATGTCTATATTGTACACCTATATCTATTTGTCTATATTTTATACCTATATCTGTTATGTCTATATTTTATAGCTATATCTATTATGTCTATATTTAATACCTATATCTATTATATATATTGTGTCTATATTTTATACCTATATCTATTATGTCTATATTTTATACCTATATCTATTATATCTATTAAGTCTATATTTTATACCTATATCTATTGTATCTATTATGCCTATATTTTATACCTATATCTATTATATTTATTATATCTATATTTTATATCTATATCTATTATGTCTATATTTTTTACCTATATCTATTATATCTATTATGTCTATATTTCATACCTATATCTATTATGTCTCTATTGTATACCTATATCTATTATATCTATCAGATTTATATTTTATCATTATATCAATTATATCTATATATTCTATGTATATGTATTATATCTATTATATGTATATTTTATACCTATATCTATTATATCTATATTTTATACCTTTATGTATTATATCTATTATGTCTATATTTTATACCGTTATCTATTATTCCTCTTATGTCTGTATATTATAGCTATATCTATTATATTTATTGTGTCTATACTTTATACCTATATCTATTATGTCTATATTTTATATCTTTATTATATCTATTATGTCTATATTTTATACATATATCTATTATATCTATTATGTTTGTATTTTATGCCTATATCTATTATATCCACTATATCTATATTTTATACCTATATCTATTATATCTATAATTGATACCTATATCCATTATATCTATTATATCTCTATTTTATACATATATCTATCATATCTATTATGTCTATATTTTATGCCTATATCCATTATATCTATTATATCCATATTTTATACTTATATCTATTATAACCATATTTTATACCTATATCCATTATATCTATATTTTTTCCTATATCAATTATATCTATTATATTTATATTTTATAATTACTATCTATTATATCTATAATTTATATCTATATCTATTATATCTATTTTCTATGTTTTATACCTCTATCTGTTTTATCTTTTTTTATACATATATCTATTATATCTATTATATCTTTATTTTATACCTATATCTATTATATCTATATTTTGCCTGTATCTATTATATCTAGTGAGCCTATATTTTATACCCATATCTATTATATCTATTATGTCTCTATTTTATAACTATATCTATTATATCTATTATGTCTGCATATTATACCTATATCTATTACGTCTATATTTTATACCTATACCTATTATAACTATTATGTCTATAATTTATAATTCTATATTATGTCTATATTTTACACCTATATCTATATCTATTATTTCTATATTTTAAAAGTGTATTTTATGTCTATATTTTATATCTATATCCATTATATATATTATGTCTATATTTTATATCTGTATCTTTTATGTCTATATTTTTCACCTATATCATTTATATCTGTTTTGTGTATATTTACACGTATATCTATTATATCTTTATGTCTATATTTTATACCTATATCTATTATATCTATTATGTCTAAATATTATACCCATATCTGCTATGTCTATTTTTATAACAATATCTATTATATCTATTATGTCTATATTTCATATCTTTATTATATCTATTATGTCTATATTTTATACCTATATCTATTATAACTAATACGTCTATATTTTATACCTATATCTATTATATCTATTATGTGTATTTTTTATACCTATATCTATTATATCTATTATGTCTATATTTTATACGTATATCTATGATGTCTATATTTTATACCTATATCTATTATGTCTATATTTAATACCTCTATCTATTATATCTATTATGTCTATATATTGTACCTATGTCTATTATGTCTATATTTTTTACCTATATCTATTATTTCTATTATGTCTATATTTTATACCTGTATCTATTATGTCTATTATGTCTATATTGTAAACCTATGTCTATTATATCTATTATATCTATATTGTATACCTATATCTATTATATCTATTGTCTATATATTATACCTGTATCTATTATATCTATTTTGTATACGAACATCTATTTAATCTATTATATCTATATTTTATACCTATTTTATCTATAATGTCTATATTTTATACCTATAAATATTATGTCTTTTTTTTTTTTTTTTTTTTTTATATAGCAGGATATTTATTCACCCAAGCAGTAATTTAAGAAATAGTGTGTATTATTCAAAGGGAAAGAACACATATGTAGTAGGCTGTTAAAAACACATGTGATTTCTGTTCCCAAATTCCATTCCCCATTTGTGTGTGTAGACAACTATGAAAGTGGTTTGATTAGTATGAAAATCTGTATGATCTTTTCTTTTTTTTTTTTTTTTTGTTATTTATTTATTATTTATTTATTGTCTATATTTTATACCTATATCTATTAAATGTATTAGGTCTATGTTTTATTCCTATATCTATTATATCTATTATGTCTATATTTTATACCTACATCTATTGTATCTATTATGTCTAAATATTGTACCTATATGTATTATGTCTATATTTTATAACTATATCTATTATATCTATTATGTCTACATATTATACCTATATCTATTATATCTATATTTTATACCAGTATCTATTATATCAATTATGTCTATATTTTATACCTATATCAATTATAACTATTATGTCTATAATTTATACCTATATCTATTATATCTATTATGTCTATATTTCATACGTTCATCTATTGTAACTATTATGTCTATAATTTATACCTGTATCTATTATGTCTATATTTTATACCTATTTCTATTATATCTATTATGTCTATATTTTATACCTATATCTATTATGTCTATATTTTATACCTATATCTATTATGTCTATATTTTATTTATTTTATTTTATTTTATTTTTTTGAATTCTGATTTCATTTTATTTTCTTTTTCTTTTTTTTTTATTATACTTTAAGTTCTAGTGTACATGTGCATAACGTGCAACTTTGTTACTTATGTATACTTATGCCATGTTGGTGTGCTGCATCCATCAACTCGACAGCACCCATCAATTCATCATTTATATCATGTATAACTCCCCAATGCAATCAGTCCCTCCTCTCCCCTCCCCCCTCCCCATGATAGGCCCCAGTGAGTGATGTTCCCCTTTCCGAGTCTATGTCTATATTTTATACCTATATCTGTTATGTCTATATTTTATACCTATATCTATTATGTCTATATTTAATACCTATATCTATTATATCTTTTATGTCTATATTTTATAACTATATCTCTTTTATGTATTATGTATATATTTTATACCTATATCTATTATGTCTATATTTTATACCTCTATATATTCAATTGTATCTATATTTTATATTTATATCTATTATGTCTATATTTTATAACTATATCTATTATATCGATGATGTCTATATTTTATACCTATATGTATTATATCTATTATGTCTATATTTTATACCCATATCGATTATATCTATTATGTCCATATTTTATACCTATATCCACTATATCTATTATGTCTATACTTATACCTCTATCTATTATGTCTATTATGTCTTTATTTTATACCTATATCTATTATATCTCTTGTCTACATTTTATACCTGTATCTATTATATCTATTTTTTATACATATATTTATTATATGTATTGTATCTATATTTTATTCCTATATCTATTGTATCTTTATTTTATACCTATATCTATCTATATCTATTATGTGTATATTTCATATCTATATCTATTATAACAATTATGTCTATATTTTATACCTATAACTATTATGTCTATATTTTATACCTATATCTATTATATCTACAATGACTATATTTTATGCATATATCTAATATATTTATTATGTATATATTTTATAACTATATATATTATATCTATTATGTCTATAATTTATTCCTATATCTATTATATCTATTATGTCTATATTTCGTACCTATATCTATTATGTCTATATTTTTTACCTATATCTATTATATCTATTATGTCTATATTTCATACCTATATCTATTATGTCTATATTGTATACCTATATCTATTATATCTATTAGATTTATACTTTATCATTATATCAATTATAACTATATTTTATACGTATATCTATTATATCTCTTATATGTATATTGTATACCTATATCTATTATATATATATTTTATACCTTTATGTATTATATCTATTATGTCTATATTTTATACCTATATCTATTATACCTCTTATGTCCATATATTATATTTATTGTGTCTATACTTTATACCTATATCTATTATGTCTATATTTTATATCTTCATCTATAATATCTATTATGTCTATATTTTATACCTATATCTCTTATATCCATTATGTCTATATTTTATACGTATGTGTATTATATCTACTATGTCTATATTTTACACCTATATCTATTATATCTATTATGTTTATATTTTATACCTATATCTATTATGTCTAAATATTATACCTATATCTATTATGTCTATATTTCGTACCTATATCTATTATAACCATTATGTCTATACTTTGTACCTATATCTATTATGTCAATATTTTTTCCCTATATCTATTATTATTATTATGTCTATATTTGATAACTATATCTATTATATCTATTATGTCTATATTTTATACTTATTTCTATTATGTCTGTATTTAATACCTATATCTATTATATCTATATTTTATACGTATATTATATCTATTATGTCTATATTTTATACCTATATCTATTATGTCTATACTTTATAGCTATATCTATTATGTCTATTATGTCTATATTTTATACCTATATCTATTATATCTATTATGTCTATATTTTTCACCTATAACTATTTTGTCTATATATTTTACCTATATCTGTTATATCTATTATGTCTGTATTTTATAACTGTATGTATTATATCTATAATGTCTGTATTTTATACCTATATCTATTATATCTGTTTTGCCTATATCTATCATACCTATTATGTTTATATTTTTTACCTGAATCTATGATATCTATTGTCTATACTTTATACCTCTATCTATTATATCTTTTATGTCTGTATTTTATAGCTTTATCTATTATATCTATTAGGTCTATATTTTATACCTCTATCTATTACATCTATTATGTCTATATTTTATACCTCTATCTGCCATATCTATTTTGTCTATATTTTATACATCTATCTCTAATATCTATTATACCTATTTTTTGTATATTTTATACGTCTGTCTGTTATATCTATTATGTCTAAATGTTATACGTCTATCGACTATATTTATTATGTGTATATTTTATACCTATATCTATTATATCTATTATGTCTATAATTTTTACCTCTATTATATCTATTATGTCTATATTTAATACCTCTCTGCATTATATCTATTATATCTATTATGTCTATATTTCATACTTATATCTATTATATCTATTATGTCTAAATATTATTTCTATATCTTTTATGTCTATATTTTATATCTATATCTATTATGTCTATATTTTATACCTATATCGATTATATCTGTTATGTCTATATTTTATACGAATATCTATTATGTCTATATTTTATACCTATATCTATTATATCTATTATGTCTATGTTTTGTACTTATATCAATTCTGTCTATATTTTATACCTATATCTATTATATCTATTATGGCTATATTTTATACCTATATCTATTATATCTATTGTATCTTTTTTTTTTACCTATATCTATAATGTCTGTATTTTATACCTATATCTATTATGTCTATATTTTATACCTATATCTCTTATATCTATTATATTTATATTTTATACCTATATCTATTATAACTATATTTGATACCTATATCTATTGCATCTCTATTTTATACCTATATCTATTGTATCTATTATTTTTTTTAATTATATCTATTATATCTATATTTTATTCCTGTATCTATTATATCTATTTTATCTTTATTTTAAAACTATACCTATTATATCTATATTTTATACGAATATCTATTATATCTATTATATCTATATTTTATACCTATATCTATTATATCTATATTTTATACCTATATCTATTTATTATGTCTTTATTTTATACCTATATCAATTATATCTATATTTTGTACCTATTTGTTTTATGTCTATATTTTATTCCTATATCTATTATATCTATTATGTCTATATTTTATACCTATATCTATTATGTCTATATTTTATACCTATATCTATTATATCTATTACGTCTATATTTTATACCTATATCTATTATATCTATTATGTCTATGTTTTATACCTATATCAATTATAACTATTATGTCTATATTTTATAACTATATCTCATATCTATTTTGTATATATTTTATACCCATATTTATTACGTCTATATATTATACCTATATCTATTATATCTATTATGTGTATATTTTATACCTATATCTATTATAACTATTATGTCTGTATTTTATACCTATATCTACTCTGCCTCTATTTTATACCTATATCTATTATATCTATTATGTCTATATTTTATACATATATCGATTATATGTATTATGTCTATTTTTTATACCTACATCTATTATATCTATTATGTCTATATTTTTTACCTATATCTATTATATCTATTATGTCTAAATATTATACCTATATTTATTATGTCTATATTTAATACCTATTTCAATTATATCTATTATGTCTGTATTTTATAACTATATCTATTATATCTATTATATCTATATTTTATACCTGTATATATTATAACTGTATTTTATACCTATATCTATGGTATCTCTATATTACACTTATATTTATTATATCTATTTTATTTATTTTTTATAATTATATCTATTATATCTATATTTTCTTCCTGTATCTATTATATCCGTTATATCTATATTTTAAACCTATATCTATTATATCTATATTTTATAACTATATCTATTATATCAATTATATCCATATTTTTTACCTATATCCATTATATCTATATTTTATACCTATAACTGTTATATCTATGATATCTGTATTTTATACGTATATCCATTATATGTATTATATCTGTATTTTATATTTGTATATATTATATCTATTATGTCTATATTTTATACCTATATCTATTATATCTGTTATGTCTGTATTTTATACCTATATGAATTATATCTATTATGTCTATATTTTTTACCTATATCTATTATATCTATTTTGTCTATATTCTAGACCTATATGTATTATACCTATAATTTATACCTATAACTATTATATCTATTAAATCTATATTTTATAACTATATATAATAACTATTTTTTATACCTGTATCTATTGTATCTCTATTTTAAACCTATAACTATTACATATATTATATTTATTTTTTATAATTATATCTATGATATCCATATTTTCTTCCTGTATCTATTATATCTATTATATCTATATTTTATACCTATATCTATTATATCTATATTTTATACCTACATCTATTATACCCATTATATCTATATTTTATACCTATAGCTATTATATCTGTATTTTATACCTGTATTTATTATATCTATTATGGCTATATTTTATACCTATCTCTATTATATCTATTATATCTTTTTTTTACCTATATCTATTATGTCTGTATTTTATACCTATATCTATTATATCTATTTTGTCTATACTTTATAACTGTATCTATTATATCTATTATGTCTACATTTTATTCCTATATCTATTAAGTCTATATTTTATACCTATATCTATTATGTCTATGATGTCTCTATTTTATAACTGTCTATTATATCTATTATGTCTATATTGTATACCTATATCTATTATATCTATCAGTCCATATATAATACGTATATCTATTATATTTATTATGTCTATATTTTATACCTATAGCTAATCTGTCTACATTTTATACGTATATCTATTATACTTATAGTGTCTTTATTTTATACCTACATCTATTATGACTGTATTGCATACCTAGTATCTATTATATCTATTACGTCTATATTTTATACTTATATCTATTATATCTATTATGTGTACATTTTATACCTATATCTATTATATCTTCTATGTCTATTTTTTATTCCTATATCTATTACATCTCTTGTATCTGTATTTTATACCTATATCTATTATATCTATTATGTCTATATTTTACACCTATATCTATTACTTCTCTTGTATCTGTATTTTATACCTATATCTATTGTATCTATATTTTATACCTCCATCTATTCTATCTACTATGTCTATATTTTATACCTATATCTACTATGTCTATATTTTATACCTATATCTATTATATCTATGATGTCTATATTATATACCTATATGTATTATATCTTTTATGTCTATATTTTATCCCTGTATCTATTATATCTATTATGTCTACATTTTATACCTATATCTATTATATCCATTATGTGTATATTTTATACCTATATCTACTATGTCTATTTTATATACCTGTATCGATTATATGTATTATGTCTATATTTAATAACTATATCTATTATATATCTTATGTCTCTATTTTATAAATATATCTATTATATGTATTATTTTTATATTTTATACCCATATATATTATGTCTATATTTCATACCTGTATATATTATATCTCTTATGTCTATATTTTATACCTATATCTATTATATGTATTATGTTTATATTTTATACCCATATCTATTATGTCTATATTTTATACCTATATCTATTATATCCATTATGTCTATATTTTATAACTATATCTATAATACCTCTGATGTCTATATTTTATACCTATATCTATTATATCTATTGTGTCTATTCTTTATACCTATATCTATTATGTCTATAATTTGTATTTTTATCTATTATATCTATTTTGTCTATTTTTTATACCTATATCTATTTTATCTATTATGTCTGTATTTTATTCCTATATCTATTACATCCACTATATCTATATTTTATACCTATATCTATTATATCTGTATTTGATACCTATATCCATTATATCCATTATATCTATATTTTATACATATATTTATCATATCTATTATGTCTATATTTTATGCCTATATCTATTATTACTATTATATCTTTATTTTATACTTATATCTATTATAACCATATTTTATACCTATATCCATTATATCTATATTTTTTCCAATATCTATTATATATATTATATTTATATTTTATAATTATATCTATTATATCTATGTTTTATACCTATATCTATTATATCTATTGTCTATATTATATACCTGTATCTATTATATCTATTTTTTATACATATATCTATTATATCTATTATATCTATGTTTTATACCTATATCTATTATGTCTATGTTTTATACCTATATCTATTATATCAATTATGTCCATATTTTGTACCTGTATCTGTTATGTCTATTATGTCTATATTTTATATCTATATCTATTATATCTATTATGTCTATAATTTATACCAATATCTATTATATCTATTATGTCTATATTTTATGCCTATATCTATTATATCCATTATGTCTATATTTTATATCTATATCTATTATATCTACTATGTCTATATTTTACACCTATATCTATTACATCTATTACATCTATATTTTATTCCCATCACTATTATATCTAGTATGTTTATATTTTATACCTATATCTATTATATCTATGTCTATATTTTTAACCCCTATCTATTTTGTCTATATTTTATAACTATATCTATTATGTCTATATTTTACACCTATATCTATTATATCCATTATGTCTATATTTTAAAACCTATTTCTATTATGACTATATTTTATACCTGTGTCTATTATATATATTATGTCTCTATTTTATACCTATATCTATTAAATCTATTCTGTCTATATTTTATAGCTATATCTATTATATCTATTATGTCTTCATTTTAAACCTATACCTTTTATATATATTATGTCTATATTTCATACCTGTATCTATTATAACCATTATGTCTATATTTTGTACCTATATCTATTATGTCTATATTTTATACCTATATCTATTATAATTATTATGTCTATATTTGATACCGATATCTATTATATCTATTATGTCTATATTTTATAGCTATTTCTACTATATCTATTATGTCTATATGTAATACCTATATCTATTATGTCTATATTTTATACCTATATCTATAATACCTATTATGTCTATAATTATCCCTATATCTATTATGTCTATATTTTATACCTATATCTATTATATCTATTATGTCTATATATTTTACCTATATCTACTATATTTATTATGTCTATATTTTATAACTGTATCTATTATGTCTATATTTTATACCCATATCTATTATATCTATTATGTCTATAGTTTATACGTATATCTATTATGTCTATATTTTATAACTATATCTATTATATCTATTATGTCTATATTTTATACCTGTATCTATTATATCTATTATAGCTATATTTTTTACCGTTATCTATTAGGTCTATATTTTACACCTATATCTATTATATCTACTATGTCTATATTTTATACCTATATTTATTATATCTATTATGTCTATATTTTATATCTGCATCTATTATATTTATTATGTCCATATTTTATACCTGTAACTATTATATCTTATATGTCTATATTTTATACCTATATCTATCATGTCTCTATTTTATATCTTTATCTATTATATCTATTATGTCTATGTTTTATACCTCTATCTATTATATCTATTTAATCTATATTTTATACCTATATCCATTTTATCTATTATGTCTACATCTTATACATATATCTATTTTATCTATTATGTCTACATTTCATATTTATACCTATTATATCTATTAATGTCTATATTTTATATCTGTATCTATTATATCTATAATGCCTTATTTTAAACCTATACCTATCATATGTATTATGTATATATTTCATACCTATATCTATTATAACCATTATGTCTATACTTTGTACCGATATCTATTATGTCTATATCTTATACCTATATCTATTATTATTGTTATGTGTATATTTGATACCTATATCTATTATATCTATTATGTCTATATTTTATACCTATATCTATTATATCTATTATGTCTATATTTTATACCTATATCTATGATATCTATTATGTCTATATTTTTTACCTATATCTATTATATCCATTATGTCTATATTTTTTACCTATATCTATTATATCTTGTATGTCTACATTTTACACCTATATGTATTATATCTATTACGTCTATATTATATACCCATCTCTATTATATCTATTATGTTTATATTTTATACCTATATCTATTATATCTATATCTATATTTTCTACCTATATCTATATTGTCTATATTTTATACTTATATCTATTATGTGTATATTTTATACTTATATCTATTTTATCTTTTGTGTCTATATTTTATACCTATGTCTGTTATATCTATTTTGTTTATATTTTATACCTATATCTATTAATTCTATTATGTCTGTATTTTATATCTATATCTATTATGTGTATATTTTATACCTATAACTATTATATCTCTTTTGTGTATATTTTCTACCTATATCGATTATTTCTATTATGTCTATATTTTATTCCAATAATTATTATATCTAATATGTGTATATTTTATACCTATATCTATTATGTCTATATTTTATATCTATATCTATTATATCTATTATGTCTATATTTTATACCTATATCTATTGTATCTTCTATGTCTCTATTTTACACCTATATGTATTTTATCTATTATGGCTATATTTTATACCCATCTCTATTATATCTATTATGTTTATATTTTATACCTATATCCATTATATCTATGTCTATATTTTATAGCTTTATCTATTGTGTCTATATTTTATACCTCTTTCAATTATGTCTATATTTTATTCCTATATCTACTATATCTCCTATGTCTATATTTTATACCTATATCTATTATACCTAATATGTCTATATTTTATACATATATCTATTATATCTATATTTTATACCTGTATCTATTGTATGTATTACACCTATACTTTATACATATATTATACTATCTATTATATCTGTATTTTATGCCAATATCTATTTTATCGATTATATCTATTATATATATATTTTATATCTATGTCTATAATACCTATTATATCTATATTTTATACCTATATCTATTATATCTATTGTATCTATATTTTATACCTATACCTATTATATCTATTATGTCTATATTTTAAAACTATATCTATTAGGTCTATATTTTACCTGTATCTATTATATATATTGTGTCTATATTTTATACCTATGTCTATTATGTTTATATTTTAATACTATACCTATTATATCTATTATGTCTGTATTTTATACCTATATCTATTATATATATTATGTATATATTTTATACCTATATCTGTAATATCTATTTTGTCTGTATTTTATACGTACATCTATTATGTCTATATTTTATACTTATATCTCATATATCTATTATGTCTGTATTTTATACCTATATCTACTATATCTATTATGTCTATATTTTATACCTATACGTATTATATCTATTATGTCTATATTTTATACCTATATCTATTATATCTATTATGTCTATTTTTTGTACCTATATCTATTATATCTATATTTTATACCTATATCTATAATATCTACTCTGTCTATATGTTATACCTATATCTATTATATCTATTATGTCCGTATTTTATAGCTATATCTCTTATATTAATAAATCTATATTTAATATCTATATCTATTATATCTATTATGTCTATATTTTATAACAATATCTATTATATCTACTATGTCTGTATTTTATACCTATATCTATTATATCTATTATATCAATGTTTTATACCAATATCTATTAAAGCTACTATGTCTATATTTTATACCTTTATCTATTATATCTATTATGTCTTTATCTTATACCTACATCTATTATATCTATTATGTCTTTGTTGTAAAACTATACCTATTGTATCTATTATGGCTATATTTCATACCTATGTGTATTATAACCATTATGTCTATATTTTGTGCCTATATCTATTATGTCTATATTCTATACCTATATCTATTTTAATTATTATGTCTATAATTGAAACCTATATCTATTATGTCTATATTTTATACCTATTTCTATTATATCTATTATGTCTATATTTAATACCTATATCTATTATGTCTATTATGTCTATATTTTATACCTATATCTATTATATCTATTATGTCTATATTTTATACCTATATCTATTGTATCTATTATGTCTATACTTATACATATATCTATTATATCTATTATGTCTATATTTCATACCTATACCTATTATATCTATTATGTCTATATTTTATATCTATATCTATTATATCTATTATGTCTATATTTTATACCTATATCTATTATATCTATTATGTGTATATTGTATACATATTTCTATGATATCTATTATGTCGATATTTTATACCTATATCTATTATGTCTATAGTTTATACCTATATCTATTATGTCTATTATGTCTATATTTTATACCTATATCTATTTTGTCTACCTTTCATACCTATATCTATTATATCTATTACGTCTATATTTTATACCCATCACTATTATATCTACTATGTTTACAATTTATACCTATATCCATTATATCTAGGTCTGTATTTTATACCTATGTCTATTATGTTTATATTTTATACCGCTATCTATTATGTCTATATTTTATACCTATATCGATTATATCTATTATGTCTATATTTTATACCTATTTCTATTATATCTATTATGTCTACATTTTATGACTATATCTTTTACATCTATTATATGTATATTTTATACCTATATGTATTATGTCTATATTTTAAACCTATATCTATAATACCTATTACCTCTCTATTTTATTCCCATCTCTATTATATCTATTATTTTTATATTTTATACCTATATCTATAATATCTATGTCAATATTTCATACCTATATCTATTTTGTCTATATTTTATTCCTGTATCTATTATGTCAACATTTTATACCTATATCTATTTTATCTATTATGTCTATATTTTATACCTATATCTAGTATATCTATTATGTCTATATTTTATACCTATATCTATTAAATCAATTATGTCTATATTTTATATCTATATCTATTATGTCTATATTTTATACCTTTATCTATTATATCTCTTATGTCTATACATTATACCTATAATGATTATATCTAATATGTCTATATTTTATACCTATATCTATTATGTCTATATTTAATATCTATATCTATTATATATATTATGTCTATATTTTATACCTATATCTATTATATGTATTATGTCTATATTTTATACCTATATCTTATATCTATTTTGTCTATATTTTATACCTATTTCAATGGTGTCTATACTTTATTCCTATATCTATTATATCTATTTTGTCTATATTTTATTCATATATCTATTATATCTAGTATGTCTATATTTTATACCTATATCTATTATATCTATTAGGTCTATATTTCATACCTATATCTATTATATCGGTTATGTCTATATCTTATTCATATATCTATTATATCTATTATGTCTATATTTTATACCTATATCTATTATATCTATTATGTATATATTTTATACCTATATATATTATATCGATTATGTCTATATCTTATACATATATCTATTATATGTATTATGTCTATATTTTATAACTATATCTATTATATCTATTATTTCTATATTTTATACCTATATCTATTATATCTATTTTGTCTATATTTTATACCCGTGTCTATTATATCTAATATGTCTATATTTTATACCTATATCTGTTATATCTATACTCTATACCTGTATATATTATATGTCTTACATCTATACTTTATACCTATATTATTCTATCTAATATATTTGTATTTTATGCCAATATCTATTATATCGATTATATCTATTATATATATATTTTATACCTATGTCTATATCTATTAAATCTATATTTTATACGTATACCTATTATATCTATTGTATCTATATTTTATAACTTTATATATTATATCTATTATGTCTATATTTTATAACTCTCTCTATTATGTCTATATTTTATACCAACATCTATTATATATATTTTGTCTATATTTTATACCTATATATATTATGTTTATATTTTATAAATATACCTATTATATCTATTAGGTCTATATTTTATACCTGTATGTATTATGTCTATATTTTGTACCTATATCTATTATATTTATTATGTATTTTATACCTATATTTATTATATCTATTATGTCTATATTTTATATCTATATTTATTATGTCTATATTTTATACCTATATGGATTACATCTATTATGTCCATATTTTATACGTATATCTATTATGTCTATATTTTATAACTATATGGATTATATCATGTCTATATTTTATACCTATATTATATGTATAATGTCTACATTTTATACCTATATCTATTATGTCTATATTTTATACGTATATCTATTATATCTGTTATGTCCATATTTTATACCTATATCAATTTTATTTTTGTTTTATTCCTATATCTATTATATCTTTTATGTGTATATTTTATACCTATATCTATTATATCTATATTTTATACCTATAGCTATTATATGTATATTTTATACCTATATATATTATATCTATTATATCTGTATTTTATACCTATATCTATTATATCTATTATGTCTGTATTTATACCTATATCTATTATAACTATTATGTATATATATGATACCTATATCTATTATATATATTATGTCTATATTTTATACCTATATTTGTTATATCTATATTGTCTGTGTTTTATATGTATATCTATTATGTATATATTTTATACTTATATCTATTATAGCAATTATGTCTTTGTTTTTTACCTATTTCTATTATAACTATTATGTCTATATTTAATACCTATATCTATTATGTCTATATTTTATACCTATATCTATTATATCTATTATGTCTATATTTTATACCTATATCTGTTATGTCTATATTTTATAACTTTATTATATCTATTATGTCTATATTTCATACCTATATCTATTGTATCTATTATGTCTGTAGCTTATACCGATATCTATTATGTCTATATATTATACCTATATCTATTATAATTAATATGTCTATATATTATACCTATATCTTTTACGTCTACATTTTATACCTAAATTTAATATATCTGTTATGTCTATATTTTATGCCTATATCTATTATATCTATTATGTCTGTATTTTATAACTATATCTATTATATCCATTATGTCTACATTTTATCCCTCTATCTATTATATCTGTTATGTCTATATTTTATAACTCTATCAATTATATCTATTATGTCTATATTTTATACCTCTATTATATCTATTATGCCTATATTTTATACCTATATCTATTATATCTATTATGTCTATATTTTATATCTATATCTATTATGTCTATTATGTCTATATTTTATGCCTATATATATTAATCCATTATGTCTATATTGTATACCTATATCTATTAACTCTACATTTTATACCTATATTTATTATATCTAATATGTCTATATTTTATACCTGTATCAATTATGTCTGTATTTTGTACTTATATCTCTTATGTCTATATTTTTTACCTATATGCGTTATGTCTATATATAATACCTATATCTATTGTATGTTTTTTGTCTCTATTTTATTCCTATATCTATCATGTCTATATTTTATAACTATATCTATTATATCTATTATGTCTATATTTTATACCTATATCTATTATATCTATATTTTACACCTATATCTATTGTATCTATTATGTCCATATTTTATACCTATATCAATTATGTCTATATTTTTTACCTATATCTATTATATCTATTATGTCTGTATTTTATAACTATATCTATTATGTTTATTATGTCTACATTGTATACCTATATATATTATATCTATTTTGTTTATATTTTATAACTATGTCTATTATGTCTATTATGTCTATAGATTATAACTCTATTATATCTATTATATCTATAGTTTATACCTATATCTCTTATATCTATTATGTATATATTTTATACCCATATCTATTATGTCTGTATTTTATACCTATATCTATTATATCTATTATGTCTATATGTTATACCTATATCTATTATAACCATATTTAATACATAAAATTCTTATATCTATATTTAATACCTATATCTATTATATCAATTAGATTTATATTTTATAATTATGTCTATTGTATCTATATTTTACACCTATATCTATTATATCTATTATATCTATGTTTTATGACTATATCAATTAGATGTATATTTTATACGTATATCTATTATATCTATTATATCTATATTTTATAGCTATATCTATTATATCTATATTTTATACCTTTATCTACTAAATCTCTTATGTCTATGTTTTGTACCTATATCTATTTTATCTATTATGTCTATATTCTATACCTATGTCAATTATATCCATTATGTCTATATTTTATACCTGTATCTATAACATTTATTATGTCTCTATTTTGTACCTATATTTGTTATATCTATTATGTCTATATTTTATACCTATAACTATTATATCTTTTATGTCTATATTTTATACCTATATCTATTGTATGCATTATGTCTATATTTTATACCTATATCTATTATATCTATTATGTCTGTATTTTATACCTATATCTATCATGTCTACATGTTATACCTGTATCGATTATATGTATTATGTCTATATTTTATACCTATATCTGTTATATCTCTTATGTCTATATTTTATACCTATATTTATTGTATCTATTATTTCTATATTATATTCCTATATCTATTTTTTCTCTTATGTCTGTATTTTATACCTATATTTATTATATCTATTATGTCTATAATTTATACCTATATCTATTATGTCTACATTTTATACCAATATCCATTATATATATTTTGGCTATATTTTATATCGTTAACTATTATATCTATTATGTCTATGTTTATACCTATATCTATTGTATCTGTTATGTCTATATTTCATACCTATATTTATTATATCCACTATATCTTTATTTTATACCTCTATCTATTATATCTATATTTTATACCTATATCTATATATCTACTGTCTATATTTTATACCTGTATCTATAATATCTATTTTTATATGTATATCTATTATATCTCTTATATCTATATTTTATACCGGTACGTCTATATTTTATACCTATGTCTCTTACATCTATTTTGTCTATATTTTATACCTATATCTATTATATCTCTTATGGCTATATTTTATACCTATATCTATTATATCTCTTATATCTATGTTTTATACCTTTATCTATTATATCTATTATATTTATATTTTATAATTATATATATTATATCTATATTTTATATGTATATCTATTATATCTATATTTTATACATATATCTATTATATCTATAAATTATACGTATATCTATTATATCTTTTATATCGATATTTTATACCTATATCTATTATATCTATATTTTATACCCCTATCTATTTTATCTTTTATGTGTATATTTTAAACCCATATCTATTATATCTATTATGTCTATGTTTTATACCTATGTCTATTACATCTATTGTGTCTATATTTATACCTATATCTATAATATCAATTATGTCTGTATTTCATACCTGTATCCTTTATATCTATTATGTCTATATTTTATAGCAATATCTATTATATCTATTATGTCTATATTTTATACCTATATCTACTATATCTATTATGTCTATATTTTATACCTATATCTATTATTACTGTTATGTCTATATTATATAAGTATAATCTTTTATGTCTATATTTTATACCGATATCTAGTATGTCTGTATTTCATACCCATATCTATTATGTCTTTATTTTACAACCTATATCTATTATAACATTTATGTCTATATTTTATACCTATATCTCTTATATCTATTATGTATATATTTTATACCTATATCTATTATGTCTATATTTTATACCTCAATCTTTTCTATTTTATCTGTATTTTATATCTATATCTATTATGTCTATATTTTATACCTATATCTATTATATCTTTTATGTCTATGTTTTATACCTATATCTATTATATCTATTATGTCTTTATTTTATACTTATATCTATCATATCTATTATGTCTATATTTTATATCTCTATCTTTTATGTCTATATTTTATACGTATATCTGTTATATCTCTTATGTCTATTTTTTATACCTATATCTATTATATCCATTATGACTATATTTTTTACCTATATTTATCATATGCATTATGTCTATATTTTATACCCATATGTATCTTATCTATTGTGTCTACGTTTCATACCTATATCTATTATATCTCTAATGTCTATATTTTATACCGATATCTATTATAACTATATTTTATACCTATATATATCTATATTTGATACCTATATCTATTATATCTATTATGTCTATATTTTATACCTGTATTTATTATGTCTATTTTTTATACTTATATCAGTTATATCTATTATGTCTATATTTCATACCTATATGTATTATAACTTTTATTACTATATTTTATACCTATATCTATTATATCTATTATGTCTATATTTTATCCCTATATCTATTATATCTATTATGTGTATATATTACATCTATATCTATTTTATCTATTATGTCTATATTTTATAACTATATATATTGTATCTATTATATCTATATTTCATACCTATATCTATTATAACTATATTTTATACCTATATATATCTATATTTTATAGTATATCTATTATATCTATTACATTTATATTTTACACTTTTATCTATTATATCCATATTTTATATCTGTATCTATTATATGTATCTATATTTTATGCCGATATCTATTGTATCTATATTTTAAATGTGTATTTTTATATCTATTATATCTATATTTTATAGCTATATCTATTGTATCTATATTTTATACTTATATATATTATATCTCTTATGTCTATATTTTATACCTATATCTATTATAACTATTATGTAAATATTTTATAACTATATCTCTTATATCTATTATGTCTGTATTTTATACCTATATCTATTATGCCTATATTTTATACCTCTATCTATTCTATCTATTATGTCTATATTTTATACCTATATCTATTATGTCTATATTTTATACCTCTGTCTATTGTATCTACTATGTCTATATTTTGTACCTATATCTATTATATCTATATTTTATACCTCTATTATATCTATGATGTCTATGTTTTATACCTATATGTATTAAGACTTTTATGTCTATATTTTATCCCTATATCTATTATATCTATTATGTCTTCAATTTATACCTACATCTATTATATCTATTATGTGTGTATTTTATACCCATATCTATTATATCTATTATGTCTATATTTTATACCTATATCTATTCTGTCTATATTTTATACCTATATCTATTATATCTATTGGGTCTATATTTCATACCTATATCTATTATGTCTGTTCTGTGTATATTTTATACCTTTATCTATTATATCTATTTTGTGTAAATTTTACAGCTATATCTATTATATCTATTAGGTCTATATTTTATACCTATATCTATTATGTATATATTTTATAACTATATCTATTATATCTATTATGTCTATATTTTATCCCTCTCTCTATTATATCTATTATGTCTATATTTTATACCTCTATCGATTATATCTATTATGCCTATTTTTTATACATATATCTGTTATATCTATTATGTCTATATTTTAAACATATATCTATTATGTCTATTATGTCTGTATTTTCTGCCTCTATGTATTAAGTCTATATTTTATACCTATAATTATTATATCTATTATGTCTATATTTCATACCTATATCTATTATGTCTATGTTTTATACCTATATCTATTATGTCTATTATGTCTATATTTAATATCTATATCTATTATATATATTATGTCTATATTTAATACCTATATCTATTTTGTCCATTATGTCTATATTGTACACCTACATCTATTATATCTATTATGTCTATATTTTATACCTATATCTACTATGTCTATATTTTATACCTATATTTATTATATCTATTATGTCTATATTTAATACCTATATCTATTATATCTATTATGTCGATATTTAATACCTATATCTATTTTGTCCATTATGTCTATATTGTACAACCTACATCTATTATATCTATAATGTCTATATTTTATACTTAGGTCTATTATATTTATATATTATACCAATATTATGATGTCTGTATTTTATACCTATATCTATTATGTCTTTATTTTATAACTATATCTATTATAAATATTATATCTATATTTTATACCTATGTCTATTATGTCTATATTTTATACTATATCTTTAATGCCTATATTTTACACATTTATCTATTATATTTATTATGTATATATTTTATACCTATATCTATTATGTCTATATTTTATACCTATATCTATTATATCTATGATTTCTAGATTTTATACCTATATCTATTACATCTAATATGTTTATATTTATACCTATATCTATTATATCTATTATGTCTGTATCTATTGTATCTATTATGTCTACATTTTATACCTCTATTATATCTTTTATATCTATATTTTATACCTATATATATTATATCTATTATGTGTATATTTTATACCTATATCTATTATGTCTATATTTTATATCTATAATGTCTATATTTTATACCTATATCTATTATATCTATTATGTCTGTATTTTATACCTTTATCTATTCTGCCTATATTTTATACTATGTCTATTATATCTATTATGTCTGTATTTTATATCTATATCTACTATACCTATTATGTCTATATTGTAATACCTATATCTATTGAGTCTATATTTTATACCGATATTTATTGTATCTATTATGTCTATATTTTATACCAATATCTATTATGTCTATTTTTTATATCTATGTCTATTATATCTATTATGTCTGTATGTTTTACCTATATCGATTATGACTATTTATAACTCTATCTATTATATTCTATTAAGTCTATATTTTATACCTATATCTATTATATCTATTATATTTATATTTTATATCTATATCTATATATCTATTATACCTATATTTTTTAACTATATTTATTATATCTACTATATGTATATTTTATACCTATATGTATTATAACTATATTTTATACCTAGATGTCTTATATCTATATTTAATACCTATATCTATCATATCTATTAGATTATATTTTATAATTATATCTATTATATCTATATTTACACCTATATCTTTTATATCTATTATATCTATATTTTATGACTATCAATTATATCGATATTTTATACGTTATCTATTATATGTATACTTATACCTATATCTATTATGTCTATATTTTATACCTTATCCATTATATCTACTATGTCTATATTTTGTACCTATATCTATTATGTCTATTATGTATATATTTATACCTATGTCTATTATATCTATTATGTCTATATTTTATACCTATATCCTTCAAATCTATTATGTCTCTATTTTATACCTAAATTTGTTACATCTTTTATGTCTATATTTTATACCTATATCTATTATATCTATTATGTCTATATTTTATACCTATATCTATTGTGTGTATTATGTCTATATTTTATATTTCTATTATATCCATTATGTCAATACTTTATTCCTATATCTATTATGTCTATATTTATACCTGTATCGATTATATATGTTATGTCTATATTTTATACCTATATTTATTATATCTCTTATATCGATATTTTAGAGCTATATCTATTATATCTATTATGATTATATTTTATACCCATATCTATTCTGTCTATATTTTATACCTATATCTATTATATCTATTAGGTCTATATTTTCTACCTTAATCTACTACACCTCTTATAGCTATATTTTATACCTATATCTATTATATCTATGACGTCTAGATTTTATAACTGTCTATTACATCTATTATGTCTATATTGTATACCTATATCTATTACATCTAATATGTCTATATTTTATACCTATATCTATTATATCTATTATGTCTATAACTTTTATATCTATTATGTCTATATTTTATACCTCTATTATATCTTTTATATCTATATTTTATACCTGTATCTATTATATCTTTTATGTCTATATTTTATACCTATATCTATGATATCTATTATGTCTATATTTTATACGTATATCTATGATGTCTATATTTTAACACCTATATCTATTATATCTATTATGTCTACATTTTATAACTATATCTATTATATCTATTATAGCTATATTTTATACCTATATCTATTATATCTATATAGCCATATTTTGTACCTATATCTATTATAACTATATTTTATACCTATATTTCTTAAATCGATATTTAATACCTATATCTACTATATATTTTAGATTTATATTTATGATTATATCTATTATATCTATTTTTTATACCTATATCTATTATATCTATTATATCTATATTTTATGACTATATCAATTTTATGTATATTTTATACGTATATCTATTACATGTATTATATCCATATTTTATACCTATATCTATTATATCTATATTTTATACATATGTCTATTATATCTATTATGTCTATATTTTGTACCTATATTTATTATATCTATTATGTCTATATTTTATACCTATATCTATTATATCTACTATGTCTCTATTTTATACCTATTTCTATTATATCTATTAGTTCTATACTTTATTCCTATATCTACTATGTCTATCTTTTATACCTGTATCGATTTTATGTATTATATCTGTATTTTATACCTATATGTATTATACCTCTTATGTTTATATTTTATACCTATAGCTATTATTTCTATTATGTTTATATTTCTACCCATATCTATTATGTCTATATTTTATACCTGTGTCTATTATATCTATTGTGTCTATATTTTATATCTATATCTATTATACCTCTTATGTCTATATTTTATACCTATATCTATTATAGGTATTGTGTCTATACTTTATACCTATATCTCTTATGTCTATATTTTATATCTTTATCTATTATATCTATGATGTCTATACTTTATACCTATATCTATTATTTCTATGTTTTATACCTATGTCTATTATAACTATTATGTCTATATTTTATAACTATATATTATGTCTGTATTTTACACCTATATCTATTATATCTATTATGTCTATATTTTATAACTATAAATTTTGTCTATATTTTATATCTATATCCATTTTATATATTATGTCTATATTTTATGTCTATATCTATTATGTCTATATTTTACACCTATATCTATTATATCTATTCCGTGTATATTTTACACGTATCTCTATTATATCTTTATGTCTATATTTTATACCTATCATTTTGTCTATTGTACCTATATCTATTATATCTCTTATGTCTGTATTTTATACCTATATCTTTTATATCTATATCTAAATATTATACCTATCTTTCATGTCTATATTTTATACCTATATTTATGTCTATATTTTATACCAATAACTATTATATCTATTATGTCTAAATTTATACCTATATCTTTTGTCTATATTATCCTATATCTATTATGGTTATATTTTATACCTATATGTATTATATCTATTATGTCTATATTTATACCTATATCTATTATGTCTATTATGTCTATATTTTATACCTATAACTATTATGTCTTTATTTTATACCTATATCTATATCTATTATTTCTATATTTTATATATATCTATTATGTCTATATTTTACACCTATATCTATTATATCTATTATGTCTATATTTTATACCTATATCTATTATATCTATTATGTCTATATTTTATACCTATATCTATTATATCTATTATGTCTGTATTGTATACCTATATCTATAATAACTAATATTATACCGATATCTATTATATCTATTTTTACCTTTATCTATTATATCTATTATATTTATATATTCATTTTATCTATTATATCTATATTTTATAAGTATATCTATTATATCTATTATATCGATATTTTATACCTATATCTATTAGGTCTATATTTTATACCCATATCTATTATATCTATTATGGCATATTTTATACGTATATCTATTATATCTATTATGTCTATATTTTATACCTATATCTATTATAACTGTTATGTCTATATTTTTAGAGATATCTTTAATGGCTATATATTATACCTAGATCTTTTATGTCTGTATTTTATACCTATTTCTATTATGTCTTTATTTTATACCTATACCTATTATATCTATTATGTCTATACTTTATAACTGTATCTATTGTATCTATCATGTCTATTTTTATCCTATGTCTATTATGTGTATTTTATTTTTATACTATATCTATTATAACTGTTATGTCTATATTTTATGATATATCTCTTACGGCTATATATTCACCTAGACCTATATTTCTTTTATACCTACATCTATTATGTCTTTATTTATACCTATACTATTATCTATTATGTCTATACTTTATAACTGTATCTATTGTATCTATCTGTCTACATTTTATACCTATATTTATTATTCTATATTTTATACCTATATCTATTATATCTATGATGTCTATATTTATAACCGCTATTATATCTATTATGTCTATATTTATACCATATCTATTGTATCTATTTATCTATATATAATACCTTTAGTATTATATCTATTCTATCGATATTTTATACCTATCTATTATAACTATATTTTACCTATATCTATTGTATCTCAATTTTATACCTATATCTATTATACCTATTATTTTTATTTTTATAATATATCTATTATATCTATATTTTATTCCTTTATCTATTATATCTATTCTATCTACATTTTATACCTATATCGATTCTATCTATACTTTATACGTATATCTATTATAGCTATTATATCTATATTTTATACCTATATCTATATCTATATTTTATACCATATCTATTATATCTATTATATATATAGTTTATACCTATATCAATTATATCTATATTTTATACTGATAAGTATATATCTATATTTTATATTATCTATTATATCTATTATGACTATATTTTATACCTATATATATTATATCTATTATGTCTATATTATATACATATATCTGTTATAACTATTATGTCTATATTTATACCTATAACTCTTTTATCTATATTTTATACCTATATCTATTGTATGTGTTAATTTATATTTTATAACTCTATCTATTATATCTATATTTTATACCTATATCTATTATATCTATTGTCTATATTTTATAGCTCTATATTATATCTATTATGTCTAAATATTATACCTATATCTATTATGTCTATATTTTATACCTATATCTAACTATTATGTCTATATTTTATAACTATATATTATGTCTATATTTTACACCTATATCTATTATATCGATTATGTCTATATTTCATAACTATATCTATTATATCTATTATTTCTATATTTTATACCTATATCTATTATATCTATTTTGTCTATATTCTTACCTGTGTCTATTATATCTAATGTGTCTATATTTTATACCTATATCTGTTATATCTATACATTATACCTGTATATATTATATGTTTTACATCTATACTTTATACCTATATTATTCTATCTATTATATCTGTATTTTATGTCAATATCTATTAAATCAATTATATCTATTATATGTATATTTTATACCTATGTCTATAATATGTATTAAATCTATATTTTATACGTATATCTATTATATCTATTGTGTCTATATTTTATACCTATATATATTATGTTTATATTTTATAACTATACCTATAATATCAATTAGGTCTATATTTTATACCTGTATGTATTATGTCTATATTTTGTACCTATATCTATTATATTTATTATGTATTTTAGACCTATATTTATTATATCTATTATGTCTATATTTTTACCTATATCTATTATGTCTATATTTTATACCTATATGGATTATATCATGTCTATATTTTACCTATATTATATCTATAATGTCTACATTTTGTACCTATATCTATTATGTCTTTATTTTATACGTATATCTATTATATCTGTTATGTCTATATTTTATACCTATATCAATTTTATTTTTATTTTATACCTATATGTATTATATCTATTATGTGTATATTTATACCTATACCTATTATATCCATATTTTATACCTATAGCTATTATTTGTATATTTTATACCTATATATATTTATCTATTATATCTGTATTTATACCTATATCTATTATATCTATTATGTCTGTATTTTATACCTATATCTATTATAAAATGATATATATATATACCTATATCTATTATATTATTATGTCTATATTTTATCCCTATATCTGTTATATCTATATTGTCTGTGTTTTATACGTATATCTGTTATGTATATATTTTATACTTATATCTATTATAGCAATTATGTCTATATTTTATACCTATTCTATTATATCTATTATGTCTATATTTAATACCTATATCTATTATGTCTATATTTTATACCTATATCCATTATATCTATTATGTCTATATTTTTACCTATATCTGTTATGTCTATATTTTATAACTTTAACTATTATATCTATTATGTCTATATTTCATACCT
>NW_022141901.1:0-52701 GCF_007565055.1 Rhinopithecus roxellana | reverse complement strand
TCTATTATGTCTATTATTTCCATATTTATAACCTATATATGATATTTATTATGTCTATATTATTCACCTATATCTATTATATCTGTTTATGTTTATATTTTATACCTATATCTCTTATGTCTATATTTATACCTATATCGATTATATCTATTATGTCTATATTTCATACCTATATCTATTATATCTTAATGTCTATATTTTCTACCTAATCTATTATATCGATTATGTCTATATCATACCTATACTATTATATCCACTATATCGATATTTTATACCCTATCTATTATATGTATATTTGATACCCATATCCATTAAATCTACTATATCTATATTTTATACCTATATCTCTTATATCTATTAGGTGTATATTTATATCTAATCTATTTTGTCTTATTTTATACCTATATTTATATATGTCTATGTTTTTATACCTATATCTATTATATCTACTATGTCTATATTTATACCACTATATATCTATTATGTCTATATTTTATACCTAACCTATTATGTCTATATTGTATACCGATATCTATTATATCTATTATGTATAATTTAATACCTATTCTATTATATCTATTATGTATATATTTTATACCTATCTATTATATATTATATTATCTATATTTTACACCTATATCTATATATACTATATTTTTATACGTATAGTCTATTGTATTTTCTATTATTACCTCTATCATTATATCTATATTTTATACGTATATCTATATGTCTATTATCAATATTTTGTAAATATATGTATTACATCTATATTATATACCTTGTATCTATTATGTCTGTATTTTATACCTATATCTATTATGTCTATATGTTAAACCTATATCTATTTATCTATGATGTCTATATTTATAACTGTCTTTTATATCTAATTTCTATATTTCATACCTATATCTATTATACCCACTATATCTATATTTTATACCTATATCTATTATATGTATATTGATACCCATATCCATTATATGTATTGTATCTATATTTTAAACCTATATCTATTATATCTCTTATGTCTATCTATTATATCTATTATATCTATATTTTATACCAATATCTATTAATCTATATTTTATACCTGTATCTATTATATCTATTATGTGATATTTTATACCTATATCTATTACGTCTATATTTTATATCTATGTCTATTACATCTATTTTTTCTATATATTATAACTATATCTATAATATCTATTATGCCTGTATTTCATACCTGTATCTATTATATCTATATGTCTATATTTTATACCTCTATCTCTTATATCTATATTTTATACCTATATCTATTATATCTATTATGGCTATATTTTACCTACTTCTATTATGTCTATTATGTCTATATTTTATAACTATATCTATTATATCTCTTATGTCTATATTTTATACCTATCTATTATATCTCTTTTTTCTATGTCTATTGTACCTATTATGTCTATATTTTATACTATATTATATCTTACGTCTATATGTTATACCTATGTCTATTGTATCTATTATGTCTATATTTTATACCTATATCTATATATCTATTATGTCTGTGTTTTATACCTATATCTATTATGTCTACATTTTATACCTATATCTATTATATCTATTATGTCTATATTGTATACCTCTGTATATCTATTATATCTTTATTTTATACCTATATCTATAATGTCTATATTTTATAACTACATCTGTTTTATCTATTATGTCTATATTTTATAACTATATGTATTATATCTATAATGTCTATATTTCATACCTATATCTACTTTATCTATTTCGTGTATATCTATTATACCTATTGCCTATATTTATAACGTATCTATTATATCTATTGTCTATATTTATACCTCTATTATATCTTTTATGTCTATATTTTGTAGTTTTATCTATAATATCTATTAGGTCTATATTTTATACCTCTATCTATTACATCTGGTATGTCTTATTTTATACCTCTATCTCCTATATATATTATGTCTATATTTTATTCCTCTATTAGTCTATTATATCTATTTTGTCTATATTTTTATTATGTCTATTATGTTATATTTATACCTAAATCTATTATATTTATTCTGTCTATTGTGTACCTATATCTATTTGTCTATTTATATCTAATCTATTATATCTATTATGTCTATATTTCATACGATATCTATTATCTTTGTCTCTATGTATCTATATCTATTATATCTGTTATGTCTATATTCTATACGTATATCCATTATCTGTAATGTCTATATTTTATATCTATGTATTATATATATTGTTTTTCTATTTTAATTACCATATATGTTATATTTATTATGACTGTATTTAATACCTATATGGATTATATTTATAGTCTATATTTTATACCTCTATCTATTTATCTCTTATATTTTTTATGCCTATATTTATACCTCTATCTATTATATTATTATACTATTATGTCTGTATTTTTAACTGTATCTATTGTATCTATATGTCTATATTTTTTACCTCTATTATATCTATTATGTCTATATTTATAACTATTTCTATTATACCTATTATGTATAATTTTATACCTATATCTACGATGTCTATATATTATACCTATATCTATGATATCTATTATGTCTATATTTTATAACTAATCTATTATATCTATTATTCTATATGTTATACCTATGTCTATTATGTATATATTCTATACCTATATCGATTATATCTATTAGGCTATATTTTATATCTCTATTTTATCTACTATGTCTATATTTTCTACCTAATGTAATATATCTATTATGTCTAATTTTACATCTATGTCTATTATATCTATATGTCTATATTATACCTATTATATTATAGTATCGTCTACATTTTATACATCTATCTTTAGATTTATTATGTCTATATTGTATACCAATATCATTATGTCTATTATGTGTATATTTTATACCGATATAGAGTATATCTATTCTATCTATATTTTAACGTATATCTATTATATCTATTATGTCCATATTTTATACCTTTATCTATTATATCTATTATGTCTATATTTTATAACTCTATCAATTATACTTATTATGTCTATATTTTAAACCTCTATTATATCTTTTATGTGTAATTTTATACCTATATCTTATATTATGTCCATTTTATATACCTGTATCTATTATATCTATTTAATTATATTTATACCTATATCTATTACATCGATTATGTCCATATGTTATACCTTAATCTATTATGTTATTATGTCAATATTTTATACCTACATCTATTATCCATTATATCTATATTTTATAACTATATCTATTATATCTATATTTATACCTATACTATTATCTATTCTATATTTTATACCTATATCTATTATGTCTATATTTATATCTATATCTATGATATCTATATGTCTATAACTTTATACCTATATCTATTATGTCTATTATGTGTATATTTTATAGCTATATCTATTATATTATTATGTTCTATATTTTATACCTATATCTATATATCTATTATGTCTGCATTTTATACCTATATCTATCAAATCTATTATGACTCAATTTTAGACCTGTATATATTATATTTATTATGGCTATATTTTACCTACGTCTATATATCCATTAATCTATGTTTTATACCTATCTATATATCTAAATTTTATACCTATACTTTTATATCTAATATGTCTATATTTATACCTATATCTACAAATAGCTATTATGTCTATACTTTAAAACTGTATCTATTATATCAATTATGTCATATTTTATACCTAATCTATTATATCTACGATGACTATATTTTATGCGTATATCTATTAAATTTATTATATATATTTCATACCTATATCTACCATATCAATTATGTCTATATTTTATACCTATTTTATTATATATTTATGCATATATTTTTACCTATACCTATTATGTCTATATTTTATACCTATATCTATTATGTCTATATTTTATACCTATATCTCTAATGTCTATTATGTCTACATTTTACACCTATATCGATTATATCTATTATGTCTATATTTTATACCTATATCTATTTATCTAATATGTCTATATTTATACCTATATCTATTATGGTCTAGTATGTGTATATTCTTACCTAAAATCTATATATTATTATGTCTATATTGTGTACCCATATCTATTTTGGTCTGTATTTTATATCTATATCTATTATATGGTATTATGTCTATATTTTATACGTATATCTATTATATCTATATTCCATGGGTATATCCATTATATCTGTTATGTCTAAATTTTTATCTATATCTATTATATCGATTATGTCTCTATTTGATTACCATATCTTTATATTTATTGTGTCTACGTTTAATAGCTATATGGATTATATCTACTATGTCTATATTTTATATTCTCAATCTTTTATAAAATATTATGTCTATATTTTATACCATATATCAATTATATCTATTATGACTAAATTTTATAGCTATGTATTATGTATGTATTTTACACCTATATCTATTATATGGATTAGGTCTATATTTTATACCCTAGTCTATTATATCGATATTTTAACACCTATATCGATTATATCTATTACATGTACGTTTTATATCTATATCTATTATATCTATATTTTATACCTATATCATCATATCTATTATTTCTATGTTTTATACTTGTATCTATTATATCTATTATGTCTGTATTTTATACCTATATCTATTAGTCTATATTTTTTACCTATATACTATTTTTTATCTTTTACGTTTATATTTATACTATATCTATTATATCTATTAATTTCTAAGTTTTATACCTATATCAATTATAACTATTATGTCTATCATTTATATCTATATCTATTATATCTATTATGTCTATATTTCATACCTTCATCTATTATATCCCATTATGTCTATACTTTATACCTATACATTATGTATAGTATGTCTGTATTTTATACCTATATCTATTATAACTATTATGTCTATATTTATCCCTCTATCTATTATACCTATTATATCTATATTTTATAACTATCAATTACATCTATTACGTCTTTATTTTCTACCTATATCTATTATGTCTATTATGTCTATATTTTATCCCTATATCTATTACGTCTCTATTTAATACCTATATCTATTATATCTATTATGTCTATATTATACCTATATCTATTTTAATATATTATGTCTATATTTTATTCCTATATCTATTATATCTATGATATTTATATTTTATAAATATATCTATTACATTTATTATATCTATATTTTATACCTATAACTATTATAGGCTATATTTTATTCCTATATCTATTATATCTATTATGAAAATGTTTTATACCTATATATATTATATCTATTATGTCTATATTATAAACTTATATCTATTATACCTATTATGTCTGTATTTTTATACCTATAACAATTTTATCTATATTTTATACCTATATCTATTGTATCTGTTATATTTTTGTTTTATAACTATATCTATTATACCTCTATTTTATACCTATATCTATTATAACTATGATATCTATATATTATACCTATATCTATTATATCTATATTTCATACCTATATCTACTATATCTATATTTTACACGTATATCTATTTTATCTATATTTTATACCTATATCTATTATATCTATTATGTCTATATTTTATACGTATATCCATTATATCTATTATGTCTATATCTTATACCTATATCGATTATATCTATTATGTCTATATTTCATACCTATATCTATTGTATCTATTATGTCTATATTTTATAAATATATCTATTATATATTATGTATATATTTTATATCTATATGTATATCTATTATGTCTATATTTTCTACGTGTATCTATTATACCTATTATGTCTAGATTTTATACCGATAACTATTATATCTATTAAGTCTACATTTTCTACCTATATCTATGATATCTATTAAGTCTATATTTTATACTTATATATATTATATCTATCATGTCTATATTTTATACCTATGTCTATTATAACTATTATGTCCTATTTTATAACTATATCTCTTATATCTATTATGTATATAGTTTATACCTATATCTATTACGTGTATATCTTATACCTGTATCTATTATATCTATTATGTCTACATTTTATACCTATATCTATTATATCTATTATGTGTATATTTTATACCTATATCTACTATATCTATTATGTCTGTATTTTATACCTATATTTATTCTGCCTCTATTTTATACCTATATCTATTATATCTATTATGTCTATATTTATACATATATCGATTATATGTATTATGTCTATATTTTATACCTATATCTATTATATCTTTATGTCTATATTTATACCTATAACCTCTTATGTCTATATTTATACCTATATCTACTATGTCTATATTTATACCTATATCTGTTATGTCTATATTTATTACCTATATCTATTATATCTATTCTGTCTATATTTTACACCTATATCTATTATATTTATTATGTTTTTTTTATAATTATATCTCTGATATAGATATTTTCTTCCTGTATCTATTATATCTATTATATCTCTATTTTATACCTATATCTATTATATCTATATTTTATACCTAAATCTATTATATCCATTATGTCTATATTTTATACCTATATCTATTATATCTGTATTTTATACCTGTATTATTATATCTATTATGTCTATATTTTATACCTATATCTACTATATCTATTATGTGTCTATTTTACACCTATATGTATTACATCTATTATGTTCTATATTTATACCTATATCTATTATATCTATTATGTGTATATTTAATACCTCTGCCTATTATATCTATATTTTATGCCTATATCCATTATATCCATATTTTAGACCTACGTCGATTATATCTATTATGTCTATATTTTATACCTATATCTCTTATATCTGTTATGTCTATATTTTATACCTATCCCTATTATATCCATTCTGTGTATATTTTATACCTATATCTATTATGTATATTTTTTATACCTATATCTTTTATATGTGTTATTTCTATATTTTATACCTATATCTATTATGTCTATATTTATATATATATCTATTATATGTATTGTTTCTATATTTTATACCTATATTTCTACCTGTATCTATTTTATCTATTATGTCTATATTTTATGCCTATATCTATTATATCTATTATGTCTATATTTATATCTATATCTATCATATCTATTATGTCTATATTTTATATCTATATTATGTCTATGTTTTATACCTATATCTATTATATCATCTATGTGTATATTTTATATGTATATCTATTATGTCTATATTTTATACCTATATCTATAATATCTATTACGTCTATATTTTATATCTCTATCTATTATATCTATTATATCTTTATTTTGTACCTTTATCTGTTATTTCTATTTTTTGAACCTATATCTATGATATCTATTATGTTATATTTTATACCTATATCTATTATATCTATTATGTCTATATTTTATGCCTATATCTATTATATATATTATGTCTAAATATTATACCTGTATCTATTATGTCTATATTTTATACCTATATCTATTGTAACTATTATGTCTATATTTTACAACTATATATTATGTCTATATTTTACAACTATATCTATTATATCTATTATGTCTATATTTTATAACTATATATTATATCTATATTTTATATCTATATCCTTTATATATATTATGTCTTTATTTTATAATCTGTATCTATTATGTCTTCATTTTACACCTATATCTATTATATCTATTCTGTGTATATTTCATACGTATATTTATTATATCTTTATGTCTATATTTTATACCTATATCTATTATGTCTATATTGTATACCTATATCAATTATATCTATTATGTCTATATTTTATAACTGTATTGATTATATCTATTATGTCTATGTTTATATACCTATATCTATTATATCTATTATGTCTATTTTTATACCTATATCTATTATATCTATTATGTTTATATTTTATACCCATATCTATTATGTCTATATTTTATACCTATATCTATTATATCTATTATGTCTATATTCTATACCTATAGTCTATTATATCCTATTATGTCTATATTTTATACGTATATCTATTATATCTCTTGTGTCTGTACTTTATACCTATATCTATTATATCTATATTTTATACCTATATATATTATAACCATATTTTATACCTGTATCCATTATATCTATTTTTTTACCTATATCTATTATATCTATTATATTTATAATTTATAATCATATCAATTATATCTATATTTTATATCTATATCTATCATATCTATTGTCTGTATTTTGTACCTGTATCTGTTACATCTATTATATCTATATTTTATACCTATATCTATTATATCTATTTTGTCTATATTTTATATCTATATCTATCATATCTATTATGTCTATATTTTATACCTATATATTTCATATCTATTATGTCTATATTTCATTCCTATATCTATTATATCTATTATGTCTATATTTTATACCTATATCTATTGCATCTATTATGTGTATATTTTATACCTGTATCTTTTGTATGTATTATGTCTATATTTTATACCGATTTCTATTATATCTATTATGTCTATACTTTATACCTCTATCTATTATGTCTATATTTTATACCTATATCGATTATATCTATTATGTCTATATTTATACCTATATCGCTTATGTCTATATTTTATACCTTTATCTATTATAATGATTATATCTATATTTTAGAAGTATATCTGTTATATCTATTCTGTCTCTATTTTACACCGATATCTATTATGTCTATATTTGATTCCTATAACTATTATATCTATTATGTCTATATTTTATAACTATATCTATTATATCTATTATATCTATATTTTTTACTTATATCTATTATATCTATTATGTCTGTCTATGATATCTATTATATGTATATTATATACGTATATCTATTATATCTATATTTTACACCCGTATCTATTATATCTATTATGTATATGTTTTATATCTATATCTATTATGTCTATTATGTCTATATCTTATACCTATATCTATTATATCTATTATGTCTTCATTTTAAACCTATACCTATTATAGGTATTATGTATATTTCATACCTATATCTATTATAACCATTATGTCTATACTTTGTACCTATATCTATTATGGCTATATTTTATACCTATATCTATTATTATTATTATGTGTATATTTGATACCTATATCTATTATATCTATTATGTCTATATTTGATACCTATTTCTATTATATCTATTATGTCTATATTTAATACATATATCTATTATGTCTATATTTTATACCTATATCTGTTATATCTATTATGTCTATATTATATACCTATATCTATTATATATCTTATGTCTATATTTTGCACCTATATTTATTATATCTATTATGTCTATATTTTATACCTATATCTATTATATCCATTATGTCTATATTTTATACCTATATCTATTATAACTATTATGTCTGTATTTTACACCTATATCTATTATATCTATTACGTCGATATTTTATACCCATCTCTATTATATCTATTATGTTTATATTTTATACCTATATCTATTATATCTATGTCTTTATTTTATACCGTATATCTATTTTGCCTATATTTTATACCTATATCTGTTATGTCTATATTTCATACGTATGTCAATTTTATCTATTATGTCTGTTTTTTATACCTATATCTATTTTATCTGTTATGCCTATATTTCATACATATATCTATTATATCTATATTTGATACCTATATCTATTATATCTATTATGTCTATATTTTATATCTATATCTATTATAACTATTGTGTCTTTATTTTATTACTATATCTATTAAATATACTATGTTTATATTTCATACCTATATCTATTATGTCTATATTTTATACCTTTTTCTATTATATCTATTATGTCTATAATTAATACCTATATCTATTATGTCTATATTTTATACCTATATCTATTATATCTATTATGTCTATATTTTATACCTATATGTATTATATCCATTATGTCTATATTCTATACCTATATCTATCATATCTACTATGTCTACATTTTACACCTATAACTATTATATCTATTACGTCTATATTTTATTCCCATTTCTTCTTTATCATTATGTTTATATTTTATACCTATATCTATTATATCTATGTCTATATTTTATACCTATGTCTATTTTCTCTGTATTTTATACCTGTATCTATTATGTCTGTATTTTATACCTATATCTATTTTATCTATTATGTCTATATTTTATACCTATATCTATTATATCTATTATGTCTATATTTTATACCTTTGTCTATTAAATCTATTATGTCTATATTTTATATGTATATCTATTATGTCTATATTTTTATGCCTATAACTATTATATCTATTTTGTCTATATTTTATAAATAGTATCTATTTTATCTATTATGTCTATATTTTTTACCTGTAATTATTATATCTAATATGTCTGTATTTTATACCTATATCTATTATGTCTATCTTTTATATGTATATCTATCATGTCTATATTTTATACCTATAACTATTATATTTCTTATGTCTATACTTTATACCTATATCTATTATATCTATATTTTATGCCTGTACTATTATATGTATTACATCTATACTTATACCTATATTATTCTATCCATTATATCTGTATTTTATGCCAATATGTATTATATCGATTATATCTATTATATATATATATTTTATACCTGTCTATAATATTTATTATATCTTTTTCTTATACCTATATCTATCATATCTATTGTATCTATATTTTATAACTATATCTATTATATCTATTATGTCTATATTTTTAACTATATCTATTATATCTACTATGTTTATATTATATACCTATATCTCTTATGTGTATATTTTATAAATATATCGATTATATCTATTATGTCTATATTTTATACCTATATCTATTATACACCTTCATGTCTATATTTTATACCTATATCTATTATATATAATATGTCTATATTTTATACCTATATCTAATATGTCTTTATTTTATGCTAATATCTATTATATCTATTATATCTATATATTGTATCTTTATCTATTAAATCTATTATGTGTATTATTTATTCCTACATCTATTATATCTATTAAGTCTATATTTTATACCTATATATATTAATCCACTATTTCTATATTTTATAACTATATCTATTATGTCATGTATTTGATACTTATATCATGATATCTATATCTATATTTATACCTGTATCTATTATATCTATTACGTGTACATTTATACCTATATCTATTATATCTATTATATGATATTTTATACCTACATCTATTAAAACTATATTTTAACCTATATCATTATATCTATATTTCACACCTATATCTCTTGTATCTAATCCGTCTATATTTTATACCTATATCTATTATGTCTATGTTTTATACCTATATCTATTATATCAACTATAGTATATTTTATAGGTATATGTATTATATCTATTATGTCTATATTTTATACCTATATCTATTATACCTATTATGTCTATATTTGATACCTATATCAATTATATTTATATTTCATACCTATATCTATTTTATCTGTTATATTTATATTTATAACTATATCTATTATATCTATATTTTATACCTGTATCAATTATAAGTATTATATCTATATTTTATACCTATATCTATTATATGTATATTTTATACCTATATCTGTTATATCTATTATGTCTATATTTTATAACTATATGTATTATATCTATTATGTCTATGTTTTATACCTATATCTATTATATCTATTTTGTCTATATCTATTATACCTATTATGTCTATATTTTAAAACTGTATCTATTATATCTATTGTCTTTTTTTATACGACTATTATATCTTTTATGTCTATATTTTATAGCTTTATCTATTATATCTATTAGGTCTATATTTTATACCTCTATCTATTACATCTATTATGTTTATATTTTATACCTCTATCTACTATATCTATTATGTCTATATTTCATTCCTCTATTATATCCATTATATCTATTTTGTCTATATTTTATACCTCTATCTGTTATATCGATTATGTCTAAATTTTATACGTTATCTAGTATATCTTTCTTGTCTATATTTTATACCTATATCTATTATATCTATCATGTCTATAATTTATACCTCTATTATATCTATTATGTCTATAGTTTATACCTCTCTCTATTATATCTATTATATCAATTATGTCTATTTTTTATACCTCTATTCATTATATCTATTTTGTCTATATTTAATCACTATACATTATTTCTCTTATGTCTATATTTTACCCTATGTCTATCATGTCTATATTTTATACCTATATCCATTATATATATTATGTCTATATTTTATACCTTTATCTATTATGTCTATATTTTAGTACCTATATCTATTATATCTTTTATGTCTATATTTTATACCAATATCTATTAGATCTATTATGTCTGTATATATTGTGTCTATTATTACTATCTGTTATACCTGTATCTATTATATCTATTGTATATATTTTAGAGCAATATCTATTATATCTATTTTGTCTATATTTTATACCTCTATCTATTATATCTCTTATGTCTATATTTTATACCTCAATCTATTATATATATTATGTCCATTATTTATACCTCTATCTATTACATATATTATGTTTATGTTTTATACCTCTATCTATTATATCTATTATGTCTACATTTTTACCTCTATCTATTATATCTATATTTTTTAACCATATCTATTATATGTATTATGTCTATATTTTATACCTATAACTATTATATCTGTGTACATCTATTCTATCTATTATGTCTATATTTTATACGTATATCTATATCTATTATGTATATATTTTATACCTATATCTATTATATCTCTTATATCTATATTTTATACCGATATCTATTATATCTATTATGTTTATATTGTTTACCTATATCTATTGTATCTGTTATGTCTATATTTTATACCCATATCTATTATATCTATTATGTCTATATTTTATACCTATTTCTATTATATCTGTTATGTCTATATTTCATACCTATATCTATCATATCTATTATGTCTATATTTTATACCTATATATATCATATATATTATGTCTATATTTTATACGTATATCTATTATATCTATTATGTCTATATTTTATAGCTATATGTATTGTATCTATTATGTCTATGTTTTATACCTGTATCTTTTGTATGTATTATGTCTATATTTCATACCGATATCTATTATATCTATTACGTCTATACTTTATACGTATATCTATTATGTCTATATTTTATACCTGTATCGATTATATTTATTATGTCTATATTTTATACCTTTATCTATTATATCTCTTATGTCTATATTTTTCACCTATATCTATTATATCCATTATGTTTATATTTTATGCCTATATCTCTTATGTCTATATTTTATAAATATATCGATTATATCTATTATGTTTTTATTTTATACCTATATCTATTATACCACTTATGTCTATATTTTATACCTATATCTCTTATATCTAGTATGTCTATATTTTATACCTATATCTATTATGTCTATATTTTATGCCAATATCTATTTTATCTATTATATCTATATTTTATATCTTTATATATTCTATCTATTATGTCTATATTTTATTCCTATATCTATTATATCTATTAAGTCTATATTTTATACCTATAACTATTATATCCACTATATCTATATTTTATACCTCTATCTATTATATCTGCATTTGAAAACCTATATCCATTATATCTATATCTATATTTTATACCTATATCTATTATATCTGTAGTTTATACCTATATCTATTATATCTATTATGTCTATATTTTATCCCTCTATGTATTATATTTTTTATGTCTATATATTTTTTTTATACTTTATGTTCTAGGGTACATGTGCATAACGTGCAGGTTTGTTACATATGTATGCTTATGCCATGTTGGTGTGCTGCACCCATCAACTCGTCAGCACCCATCAATTCATCATTTATATCATGTATAACTCCCGCAATGCGATCCCTCCCTTCCTCCGCCCTCCCCCCCTCCACATAATAGGCCGCAGTGTGTGATGTTCCCCTTCCCGAGTCCAATTTTATATCTCTATCAAATTTATCTATTAGGTCTATATTTTATACCTCTATTATATCTATTACGCCTTTATTTTTTACCTATATCTATTATATCTATTATGTCTATATTTTATGTCTATATCCAATATGTCTATTATGTCTATATTTTATACCTATATATATTATATCTATTATGTCTATATTGTATACCTATATATTAAGAATATATTTTATACCTATATTGATTATATCTATTATGTCTTATTGTATACCTATATCTATTATGTCTATATTTTATATCTATATCTGTTATGTCTATATTTTATACCTGTATCTATTATGTCTATATTTAATACCTATATCCATTACTATCTATTATGTCTATATTTCATACATATATCTATTATGTCTATATTGTATACCTATATCTATATATCTATCAGATTTATATTTTATCATTGTATCAATTATATCTATATTTTACATGTATATCTATTATATCTATTATATGTATATTTTATACCTATATCTATTATATCTATTATGTCTGTATTTTATATCTATATCTATTATATCTATTATGTCTATATTTTATCCCTCTATCTATTATATCTATTATGTCTGTATTTTATAACTCTATAAATTATATCTATTATGTCTATATTTTATACCTATATCTATTATATCTATTATATCTATATTTTATACCTATATCTATTATAACAATATTTTATATCTATATACATTATATCTCTGTTTTTTACCTATATAAATTATATCTATTATATTTATATTTTTTATAATTATATCTATTATATCTACATTTTATATCTGTATCTATTATATCTATTGTGTCTATATTTTACACCTATATCTATTATATATATTATGTCTATATTATACCTATATCTATTATGTGTATAGTTTTGTACATATATCTATTATATATTATGTCTATATTTATACCTATATCTATTATAACTTTTATGTCTAAATATTACAACTACATCTATTATGTCTACATTTTATACCTATATCTATTATGTGTATACTTTATACCTATATATATTATATTTATTATGTCTATATTTTATACCTATATCTATTATATCTATTATGTCTCTCTGTTATAAATATATCTATTATATCTATTATGTCTATATTTGACACCTATTTCTATTATATCTATTATGTCTATATTTTATACCTATATCTATTATATCTATTATATCTATGTTTTATACCTTTATATATTTTAACTGTATTTTATACCGTTATCTATTATATCCATATTTTATACCTTTATCAATTATATCTATTATATTTATATTTTATAATTATATCTATTATATCTATATTTTATACCTATATCTATTATATCTATATTTTATACGTATATCTATTATATCTATTATATCGATAATTTATACCTATATCTATTATATCAATTTTTTATACCCCTATATATTATATCTTTTATGTTTATATTTTATACCGATATCTATTATATCTATTCTGTCTATATTTTATACCTATGCCTATTACATTTATTTTGTCTATATTTTATACCTATATCTATAATATATATTTTGACTGTATTTCATAGCCTATATCTATTATATCTATTATGTCTGTATTTTATACCTATATCTATTATGTCTATTATGTCTATATTTTATACCCATATCTATTATATCTATTACATCTGTATTTCATATCTATCTCTATTATATCTATTATGTCTGTATTTTATACCTATATCTATTATGCCTATATTTTATACCTATATCTATTATATCTCTTATGTCTATATTTTATACCTATATCTATTATACCTATGATGTCTAAATATTATACCTACCTCTATTATGTCTTCATTTTTACCTATAGCTATTATGTCTATACTTTATACCTATATATATTATATCTATTATGTCTATATTTTATACCTATATCTATTATACTATTATGTCTATCTGTTATAAATATATCTATTATATCTATTATGTCTATATTTGACACCTATTTCTTTTATATCTATTATGTCTATATTTTACACCTATATCTATTTTATCTATTATATCTATGTTTTATACCTTTATATATTATAACTATATTTTATACCGTTATCTATTATATCTATATTTTATACCTTTATCTATTATATCTTTTATATTTATATGTTATAATTATATCTACTAAGTCTATATTTTATACCTATATCTATTATATCTATTGTGTCTATTCTTTATACCTATATCTATTATGTCTATATTTTATATCTTTATATATTATATTTCTTATGTCTATATTTTATACCGATATCTATTATATCTATTATCTCTAGATTTTATGCTTATATCTATTATATCCACTATATCTATATTTTATACCTATATCTATTAGATCTATATTTAATACCTATATCCATTGTATCTCTTTTGTCAATATTTTATATATATGTCTATCATACCTATTATGTCTATGTTTTATTCCTATATCTATTATATCTATTATATCTATATTTTATACCTATATCTATTATAACCATATTTTATTCCTATATCCATTATATGTATATTTTTTACCTATATCTATTATGCCTATTATATTTATATTTTATACCTACATCTATTATATCTATATTTTGTACCTGTATCTATTATATCTATCATGTCTATATATTATACCTATATCTATTATATCTATTATGTCTATATTTTATACATCTATCTATCATATCTATTATGTCTGTATTTTATACCTGTATCTATTATATCTATATTTTCTAATTATATCAATTATATCTATATTTTATACCTTTATCTATTATATGTATTATGTCTATATTTTGTACCTATATCTATTATATCTATTGTGTCTATTTTTTATACCTATATCTATCAAATTTATTATGTCTCTATTTTATACCTATATTTGTTATATCTAGTGTGTCTATATTTTATGCCTATATCTATTATATTTATTATGTCTATATTTTATACCTATATCTATTGTATGTATTGTGTCTATATTTTATACCTATATCTATTATATCTATTATGTCTAATCTTTATAACTATATCTGTTATGTCTATGTCTTATACCTGTAGCGATTATATGTATTATGTTTATATTTTATACATATATCTATTATATCTATCTTTTATACCTATATCCATTATATCTATTGTATCTTTATTTTATGACTATATCAATTATATCTATATTTTATACGTATATCTATTATATCTATTATATCTATATTTTATATCTATATCTATTATATCTATATTTTATACCTTTATCTATTATATCTATTATGTCTACATTTTGAACCTATATCTATTATATCTATTATGTCTATATTTTATACCTACAATTATTATATGTAAGATGTCTATATTTTATACCTATATCTATTATGTCTATAATTTATACCTATATCTATTATATCTATTATGTCTATATTTCATACCTACATCTATTATATCTATTATGTCTATATTTTATACCTATTTCTATTATGTCTATGTTTTATACCTGTATCTATTATATCTAATTTGTCTATATTTTATACCTATATCTATTATATCTATTATGTCTATATTTTATACCTATATCTATTATATCTATTATATCAATATTTTATACATATATCTATTATATCTATTATGTCTATATTTTATACCTATAACTATTTTGTCTATATTTATTACCTATATCTATTATATCTATTATGTCTATATTTTAAACCTATATATATTATATCTATTATGTCTGTATTTTATACCTGTATCTATTATATCTATTATGTCTATATTTTATCCCTCTATCGATAATATCTATTATGTCTATATTTTATACCTACATGTATTATATCTATTATGTCTTTATTTTATAGCTATATCTATTATACCTATTATGTCTATACTTTATAACTGTATCTATTACATCTATTATGTCAATATTTTATACCTCTATCTGTTCCATCTATTATGTCTACATTTTATACCTATATGTATTTTATCTATTATGTCTTTATTTTATACCTATATCTATTATATCTATTATGTCTATACTTTATAACTGTATCTATTATATCGATTGTGTCTATATTTTATACCTATATCTATTATGTCTATATTTTATAGCTATATCTATTATATCTATTATGTCTATATTTTATACGTATATCTATTATGTCTATATTTTATACCAATATCTATTATATCTATTATGTCTATATTTTATACCGATATCCATTATATCTATTATGTCTGAATTGTATACCTATATCTATTTTATCTTTTATGACTATATTTGATACCTATATCTATTATATCTATTATGTGTATATTTTATACCAATATCTATTACATCTATTATGTCTATATTTTATAACTGTATCTATTATATCAATGATGTCTATATTTTATACCTATATCTATAATGTCTTTATTTTTACCTGGATCTATTATATCTATTATGTCTATATTTTATAGCAATATCTATTACGTCTATATTTTATACCTATATCTATTATGTCTATTATATTTATATTTTATAATTATATCTATTATATCTATATTTTATACCGATATCTATTATATCTATTAAATCTATAGTGATAACTATATCTATTATATCTCTATTTTATACATATATCTATCATGTCTATTATATCGATATTTTATACCCATATCTATTATATCTATATTTTATACCCCTATCTATTATATCTTTTATGTATATATTTTATACCGATATCTATCTATTATGTCTATATTTTATACCTATGGCTATTACATCTATTTTGTCTATATTTTATACATACATCTATTATATCTATTATGTCTATATTTTATACTTATATCTATTATGTCTATATTTTATACCTATATCTATTATATCTATTATGTCTATATTTTATATCTTTATCTATTACATCTATTATATCCATATTATATACCTATATCTATCATAACTATATTTTATACCTATATATATTATATCTATATTTTATACCTATATCTATTATATCTATTATGTCTAAATGTTATACCTATATGTATTTTTTATATATTTTATACTTATATCTATTATAATTATTATGTCGATATTTTATAACTATATATTATGTCTATATTTTGCAGCTATATCTATTATATCTATTATGTCTATATATTATAACTATATATTATGTTTATATTTTATATCTGTGTCCATTATATATATTATGTCTATATTTTATATCTATATCTATTATGTCTATATTTTACACCTATATCTATTGTATCTATTCTGTGTATATTTTATACGTATATCTATTATATCTTTATGTCTATATTTTATACCTATATGAATTATATCTATATTTTATAACTATATGTATTATATCTATATTTTATTCCTATATATATAATATCTATTATGTCTATATTTTATACCTGTATATATTATATCTATTATGTCTATATTACATACCCATATCTATTATACCTATTATGTCTATATTTTATACCTATAAATATTTTATCTATATTTTATACCTATATCGATTGTATCTGTTATATTTTTAATTTTTAAATATATCTATTATATCTATATTTTATACCTATATCTATTATAACTATTACATCTATATTTGATACCTATCTTTATGATATCTATATTTTATACCTATATCTATCATATCTATTATATCTATATTTTACACGTATATCTATTTCATCTATATTTTATACCTATATCTATATCTATTATGCCTATATTTTATACGTATATCTATTGTATCTATTATGTCTATATCTTCTACCTATATCGATTGTATCTATTATGTCTATATTTCTTACCTATATCTATTATATCTTTTATGTCTATATTTTTTAAACATATCTATTATATCTATTATGTCTATATTTTATATCTATATGTATATCTATTATGTCTATATGTTATACGTATATCTATTATACCTTTTATGTCTAGATTTGATACCTATATCTCTTATATCTATTATGTCTACATGTTATACCTATATCTATTATATCTATTAAGTCTATATTTTATACTTATATATATTATATCTGTTATGTCTATATTTTATACCTATATCTATTATAACTATTATGTCTATATTTTATAACTATATATCTTATACCTATTATGTCTATATTTTATACCTATATCTATTATGTCTATATTTTATAACTCTATCTATTCTATTATGTGTATTTATTATACCTATATCTATTATGTGTATATTTTATACCTCTATCTATTCTATCAATTATGTCTATATTATATACCTATATCTATTATGTCTATATTTCATACCTATATCTATTATATCTATGATGTCTATATTTTATACCTCTATGTATTACATCTTTTATGTCTATATTTTATACCTATGTCTATTATATCTATTATGTCTCAATTTCATACCTCTCTTATATCTATTATGTTCATATTTTATATCTATATCTATTATACCTACTATGTTTATGTTTCATATGTCTATCTATTATATCTATTATGTCTATATTTTATACCTATGTCTATTATATCTATTATGTCTACATTTTATACCTATATCTGTTATATCTTCATTGTCTATATTTTATACCTATATCCATTATATCTATTATGTCTATACTTTATACCTATATCTATTATATCTATAATGTCTATATTTTATACCTATATCTATTATGTCTGTTATGTCTATATTTTATACCTATATCTATTATATCTATTATGTGTGTATTTATACCTAAATCTATTATATCTCTTATGTCTATACTGTGTACCTATATCTATTTTGCCTATATTTTGTATCTATATCTATTATATCGATTATATCTATATTTTATGCGTATATCTATTATATCTCTTATGTCTATACTGTGTACCTATATCTATTTTGTCTATATTTTATACCTATATCTATTATGCCTATATTTTATAGCTAAATCTATTTTATCAATTATGTCTATATTTTATACCTGTAATTATTATATCTCATATGTCTATATTTTATAGCTATATCTATTATGTCTACATTTTATATCTATATCTATCATATCTATTATGTCTATATTTTATATCTATATCTATTGTATCTATTATGTCTATATCTTAAAAAAATATCTATTATATCTATGATGTCTATATTTCATTCGAATACCTATTATATCTGTTATGTCTATATTTCATATCTATATCTATTATATGTATTATGTCTATATTTTATACCTATATTTATTATATCTATTATGTCTACATTTTATACCGATATCTTTTATGTCTATTTTGTCTATATTTTATACCTATTTCAATTATGTCTGTATTTTATTCCTATATCTCTTATATCTGTTATGTCTGTATTTTATACCTATATCTATTGTATCTATTATGTGTATATTTTAAACCGATATCTGTTATGTTTATATTTTATACCTATATCTATTATATCTAGTATGTCTATATTTTATACGTACATCTCTTTTATCTATTATGTCTATATTATTATACATCTATATATTGTGTCTATATGTGTATATTTTATACCTATATCTGTTATGTCTATATTTCATACCTATATTTTTATACCAGTTATGTCTATATTTTATAACTATATGTATTATATCTGTTATGTCTATATTTTATACCGATATCTGTTATGTCTATATTTTATACCTGTATCTATTATATCTCTTCTGTCTATATTTTATAACTATATCTATTATATCTATTATGTCTATATTTCATACCTATATCTATTATATCTACTCTGTCTATATTTTATACCTATATCTATTATATCTATTATGTCTATATTTTATACCTATATCTATTATGTCCATATTTTATACCTATATATATTATACCTATTATGTCTATATTTTATATCTTTATCTATTATATGTATTTTGTCTATATTTTATACCAATATCTCTTATATCTACTATATCTGTATTTTTTACCTATATCTATTATATCTATTATATCAATGTTTTATACCTATATCTATTATGTCTATATTTTATACCTATATTATATCTATTATGTCTCTATTTTATACCTATATCTATTATATCCATTATGTCTGTGTTTTATACCTATATCTGTTATATCTACTATCTATATTTTACACCTATATCTATTATATCTATTACTTCTATACTTTATACCCATCTCTATAATATCTATTATGTTAATATTTTATACCTATATCTATATCTATTAGATCTATATTTTATACCTATATCTATTATAACTATTATGTCTGTATTTTATACCTATATCTATTTTATCTATTATGTATATATTTTATACCTACATCTATTATATCTATTATGTCTATATTTTTACCTATATCTATTATATGTATTATGTCTATATTTTAAAACTATATCTATTATACCTCTCATGTCTATATTTTATACCTATATCTATTATATCTATTGTGTCTGTACTTTATACCTATATCTATTATGTCTATATTTTATATCTTTATCTATAATATTTCTTATGTCTATATTTTATACCTATATCTATTATATCTATTATGTCTATATTTTATGCCTATATCTCTTATATCCACTATATCTATATTTTATACCTATATCTATTATATCTATATTTGATACCTATATCCATTATATCTATTATATCCATATTTCATACATATATATGTCATACCTATTATGTCTATATTTTATGCCTATATCTATTATATCTATATTTTATACCTATATCTATTATAACCATATTTTATACCTATGTCCATTATATCTATAATTTTTACCTATATCTATTATATCTATTATATTTATATTTTATAATTATATCTATTATATCTATATTTTATATCTATATCTGTTATATCTATTGTCTATATTTTATAGCTGTATCTATTGTATCTACTTTTTTACATATATATCTATTATAACTATTATATCTATATTTTATAACTATATCTATTATATCTATATTTTGTACCTGTATCTATTATATCTATTTTGTCTGTATTTTATACCTATATCGATTATATCTATTATGTCTATATTTTATGCCTATATCTATCATATCTATTATGTCTATATTTTATGCCTATATATATCATATCAATTATGTCTATATTTTATACCTATATCTATAATATCTATTATGTATATATTTTTATAATATATCTATTGTATCTATTAGGTCTATATTTTATACCTATATCTTTTGTATGCATTATGTCTATATTTTATGCCGATATTTATTATATCTATTATGTCTATACTTTATACCTATATCTATTATGTCTATATTTTATAACAATATCTATTATTTCTATTATGTCTATATTTTATATCTTATCTTTTATATCTATTATACTTATTTCAATTATGTCTACATTTTATTTCTATATCAGTTATATCTATTATGTCTATATTTTATACCTATATCTATTACATCTATTATGTCTATATTTTATACCTGTATCGATAATATTTATTATGTCTATATTTCATACCTATATCTATTATATCTCTTATGTCTATATTTTTTACCTATATTATATCTTTTATGTTTATATTTTATACCTATATCTATGATGTCTATATATTATACCTATATCGATTATATCTATTATGTCTATATTTTATATCTTTATCTTTTATATCTATTATGTCTACATTTTATTCCTATATCTATTATATCTATTATGTCTATATTTTATACCTATATCTATTATATCCACTATATCTATATTTTATACCTATATCTATTGTATCTATATTTGATATCTATATCCATTATATCTATATTTTATACCTATATCTATTATATCTATTATGTCTATCTTTTATAACTATATCTGTTATATCTATTATATCAATATATTATACCGACATCTATTACAACTATATTTTATACCTATATCTATTATATCGATATTTTATACCTATATCTATTATATCTATTTATATTTTATAATTTTATCTATTATATCTATATTTTATACCTATATCTATTATATCTATTATGTATATATTTCATACCTATATCTATTATGTCTATATTGTATACCAATATCTATTATATCTATTATGTCTATATTTTATAACTTTATCTATTTTATCTAACATGACTATATTTTATACCTATATCTATTATATCTATTATGTCTATATTTTATAGTTATATCTATAATATCCACTATAGCTATATTTTATACCTATATCTGTTATATGTATACTTTATACCTGTATCTATTATATCTATTATGTCTATGTTTTATACCTATATCTATTATATCTCTTACGTCTATATTTTATACCTATTTCTATTATATCTATTATGTCTATATTTTTTACCTATATCTATCATATCCATTATGTCTATATGTTATACCAATATATATCATATCTATTATGTCTATATTTTATACCTATATCTATTATATCTATTATGTCTATATAGTATAACTATATATTATGACTATATTTTATATCTATATCCATTATATATATTATGTCTTTACTTTATATCTGTATCTATTATGTCTATATTTTACACCTATATCTATCATGTCTATTATGTCTATATTTTATACCTATATCTATTATATCTATTATGTCTATATTTTATACCCACATCTAATATATCTATTTTGTTTATATTTTATAACTATATCTATAATATCTATTACGTCTAAATTTTATAACTATATCTACTATATCTTTTATATCTCTATTTTATACCTATATCCATTTTGTCTATATTTTATACCTTTATCTATAATATCTATTATGTGTATATTTTATAACTATATTTATTATATCTTTTATGTCTATATTTTATACCCCTATCTATTATATTTATTATGTCTAAATATTATACCTATATCTATTATGTCTATATTTTATACCTATATCTATTATAACTATTATGTTTATATTTTATAACTATATATTATGTGTATATTTTACACCTATATCTATTATATCTATTATGTCTACATTTTATACCTATATCTATTATATCCACTATATCTGTATTTTATAGCTATATCTATTATATCTATGTTTGGTAGCTACATCCATTATATCTATTATATCTATATTTTATACATATTTTTATCATATCTATTATGTCTATATTTTATGCCTATATCTATTATATCTATTATATCTATGTTTTATACTTGTATCTATTATAACCATATTTTATACCTTTATCCATTATATCTATATTTTTTACCTATATCTATTATATCTATTAGTCTGTGTTTTATACCTTTATCTATTATATCTAATATGTCTATATTTTAGACCCATATCTATTATATCTGTTATGTTTCTATTTTATGCCTATATCTATAATACCTATTAGGTCTATATTTTATAACTATATCTATTATATCTATTATGTCTATATTTATACCAATATCTATTATGTCTATATTTTATAGCTATATCTATTACATCTATTATGTCTACGTTTTATACCTTATCTATAATATATATTATTTCTATATTTTATACCTATATCTATTATATCTATTATGTCTAAATATTGTACCTGTATCTGTTATGTCTATATTTTATACCTATATCTATTATAACTATTATGTCTATATTTTATAACTGTATCTGTTATAGCTATTATGTCTATATTTTATACCTATAACTATTATATCTATTATATCTATATTTTATACCTATATCTATTTTAACCATATTTTATACCTATATACATTATATCTATGTTTTTTACCTATATGAAATTATATCTATTATATTTATATTTTTTATAATTATATCTATTATATCTATATTTTATACCTCTATTATATCTATATTTTCTTCCTATATCTATTTTATCTATTATGTCTATATTTTATACCTATATATATTATATCTATTATGTCTATATTATATACCTATATCTATTATATCTTTTATGTCTATATTTTATGACTACAACTATTTTATCTGTATTTATACCTATATCTATTGTATCTGTTATATTTATATTTTATAACTCTATTTATTATATCTATATTTTATACATATATATATTAAAACACTTATATCTATATTTTATACCTATATTGATTATATCTATATTTTATACCTATATCTGTTATATCTATTTTGTGTATATTTTATACCTATATCTATTATATCTATTATGTCTATATTTTATATGTATATCAACTATACCTATTATGTCTAGATTTTATATCTATATGTATTATATCCATTAGGTCTAGAATTTATACCTATATCTATTATATCTATTATGTCTATATTTTATACCTATATCTATTATATCTATTATGTCTATATTTTATACCTATGACTCTTATATCTATTATATCTATATTTTATACCTACATCTATTATAACTATATTTTATACCTACATCTATTATATCTATATTTTATACCTATATCTATTATATCTATTATGTCTAATTATTATACCTATATGTATTATGTCTATATTTTATACTTATATCTATTATAACAATTATGTCTATATTTTATATCTATATCTATTATGTCTATATTTTACACCTATATCTATTATATCTATTCTGTGTATATTTTATACGTATATCTATTATATCTTTATGTCTATATTTTATACCAATATCTATTATGTCTATATTTTATACCTATATCTATTATATCTATTATGTCTGCCTTTTATACCTATATGTATTATATCTATTATGTCTAAATATTATACCTATATCTATTATGTCTATATTTTATATCTTTATCTATTATATCCATTATATTTATATTTCATACTATATCTATTATATCTATATTTTATACCTTTATCTATTATATACATATTTTATACCTATATCTTTTATATCTACATTTTATACCCCTATCTATTATATCTTTTATGTCTACATTTTATACCGATATCTATTATATCTATTATGTCTATATTTTATACCTATGTCCATTACATCTATTTTGTCTATATTTTATACACATATGTATAATATCGGTTATGTCTGTATTTCATACCTATATGTATTATATCTATTATGTCTATATATTATACCTATATCTATTATGTCTATATTTTATACCTATATCTATTATATCTATTATGGCTATATTTTATACCTATATCTATTATATCTATTACGTCTATATTTCATCGCTATATCTATTATAACTGTTATGTCTATATTTTGTAGGTATATCTATTATGTCTGTATTTTATACCTATATTTATTATGTCTGTATTTTATACCTATATTTATTTAGTCTTTATGTTATACATATATCTATTATATCTATTATGTCTATATTTTGCATCTGTATCTATTATATCTATTATGTCTATATTTTATACCTATATCTATTACGTCTGTATTTTATACCTATATGTATTATATCTATGATATCTATATTTTATAACTGTCTATTATATCTATTATGTCTATATTGTATACCTATATATATTATATCTATTATGTCTATATTTAATATCTATATCTATTATATCGATTATGTCTATATTTTATAACTATATCTATTATATCAATTATATCTATATTTTACACCTATATCTATTATAACTATATTTTATATCTATACGTATTGTTTCTCTATTTACTACCTATATCTATTATATCTATAATATTAATGTTTCATAATTATATCTATTATATCTATATTTTATTACTCTATATATTATATCTATTAAATCTATATTTTATACGTATATCTATTATATCTCTATTTTATACGTATATCTATTATATCTATTAAATCTATATTTTGTACCTATATCTATTATATCTATATTTCATATCTGTATCTCTTATATCTAATATGTCCATATTTTATACCTATATCAATTATATCTATATTTTATACCTATATGTATTATATTTATATTTTATTCCTGTATATATTATATCTATTATGTTTATATTTTATAACCTATATATATTATATCTCTTATGTCTATATTATAAACCTATACCTATTATACCTATTATGTCTATATTTTATACCTATAACTCTTTTATCTATATTTTATACCTCTATCTATTGTGTCTGTTATATTTGTATTTTGTAACTATATCTATTATATCTATATTTTATGCCTATATCTATTATAAATATTATATCTATATTTTATACCTATATTTATTATATCTATATTTTATACCTATATCTATTATATCTATATTTTACACGTATATCTATTTTATCTATACTTTATACCTATATTTATTATTCTATTATGTCTATATTTTATACGTATATCTATTATATCTATTATGTCTACATCTTATACCTATATCGATTATATCTATTATGTCTCTATTTTATTAATATATCTATTATATTTATTATGTCTATATTTATTACCTAAATGTATTATATCTACTGTGTCTATATTTTATGTCTCCATCTATTATAACTATTATGTCTATATTTATATCTATATCTATTATATCAATTATGACTAAATTTTCTACCTATATAATATGTCTATATTTTACACCTATATCTACTATATCTATTTTGTTTATATTTTATACCTATATCTATTATATCTATATTTTACTCCTATATCTATTATATCTATTATATCTATATATTTATCTATATCTATTATATCTACATTTTATACCTATATCCATTATATCTATTATATCTATATTTTATACTTGTATCTATCATATCTTTTATATCTATATTTTATACCTATATCTATTGTATCTGTATTTTACGCCTAAATCTATTATTTCTATTATGTCTCTATTTTATACCTGTATTTATTGTACCTTTATCTATTATATCTACTATGTCTGTACTTTACTCCTATATCTATTATGTCTATATTTTATACCTATATCTATTATATCTATTATGTCTGTATTTTATACCTATGTCTGTTATATCTACTCTGTCTATATTTTATACCCATGTCTATTATATCTATTATGTCTACATTTTATACCTGAATCTATTATATATATTATATCTATATTGTGTACCTATATCTATTTTGGCTATATTTTATACCTATATCTATTATATCTATTATGTCTATTTTATACCTATGTCTATTATGTCTATATTTTATACCTATATCGATTATATCTGTTATGTCTATATTTTATACCTCTATCTATTATATCTACTATGTTTGTATTTTCGACGTGTATCTATTATATCTATTATGTCTATATTTTATACCTGTATCTATTTTACCTATTGTGTCTATATTTTATACCTATATCTATTATGTCTATATTTAATACCAATATCTATTATATCTATTATGTCTATATTTTATACCTATAACTATTATGTCTACATTTTATACCTATATGTATTAGAAAAATTATGTCTATATTTTAGAACTATATATGTTATATCTATTATGTGTATATTTTATACCTATATCTATTATGACTCTATTTTATACCTCTCTCTATTATATGTATTATGTCTAATTTTATACCTATATCTATTATATCTATCAGGTCTATATTTCATACCTGTATCTACTATATCTATTATGTCTATATTTTATACCTGTAGCTATTATGTCTACATTTTATACCTATATCTATTATATCTATTATGTCTATTTTTTATACCTGTATCTATCTATTATGTCTATATTTTATACCTATATCTATTATATCTTTTATGACTAAATTTAATACCTATATCTATGATGTCTATATTTTGCACCTATATCTATTACATCTCTTATATCTGTATTTTATACCTATATTATATCTATATTTTATACATATATCTATTATATCTGTATTTTATATCTATATCTGTTATATCTATATTTTATACCTATATCTATTATATATATTATATCTATATTTTATTCCTATATCTTTAATATCTATTACATCTATATTTTATACCTATATTTATTATATCTCTATTTTATACCTATGTCTATTATATCTGTTATGGCTATATTTTATACCTGTATTTATTGTATCTATTATGTCTATATTTTATGCCTATATATATTATATCTATTATGTCTATATGTTATACCTATATCTCTTATATCTATTACGTATATATTTTATACCAACATCTATTATATCTATTATGTCTCTATTTTTTACCTATATTTGTTATATATATTATGTCTATATTTCATACCCATATGTATTATGTCTATATTTTGTTCCTACGTCTATTATGTCCATATTTTATACCTATATCTATTATATCTATTATGTCTATGTTTTATACCTGTATCTATTATATCTATTTTTTATACATATATATCTATTATATCTATTATATCTATATTTCATACCTATATCTATTATATCTATATTTTGCACCTGTATCTTTCGTACCTATTATGTCTATATTTTATGAATATATGTATTATATCTATTATGTCTATATTTTATATCTATATCTATCATATCTATTATATCTATATTTTATACCTATATATATCATATCTATTATGCCTATATTTTATACCTATATCTGTTATATCTATTATGCCTATATTTTATGCCTATATCTATTGTATCTATTATGTCTATATTTTATACCTATATCTTTTGTATGTATTATGTCTATATTTTATCCAGATATCTATTATATCTACTATGTCTCTACTTTATAAGGATATCTATTATGTCTGTATTTTATACCTGTATCGATTATATTTATTATGTCTATATTTTATATCTATATCTATTATATCTCTTATGTCTATATTTTTTACCTATATCTATTATATCTATTATGTTTATATTTTATACCTGTATCTCTTATGTTTATATTTTATACCTATATCGATTATATCTGTTATGTCTGTATTTTATACCTATATCTCTTATACCTCTTATGTCTATATTTTATACCTATATCTATTATATCTATTATGTCTATATTTTATACCTATATTATGTCTGTATTTTATTCCAATATCTGTTATATCTATTATGACTTTATTTTATATCTTTATCTATTATATTTCTTAGGTCTATATTTATTCCTATACCTATTATATCTATTATGTCCATGTTTTATACCTATATCTATTATATCCACTATATCTATATTTTATAACTTTATCTATTATATCTATTATGTCTATAATTTATAGCTATATCTATTATATCTATTATATCTATATTTTATACCTACAACTATTATAACTATATTTTATACCTATGTCTGTTTTATCTATATTTTATACCTATATCTATTATATCTCTTATATTTATGTTTTATAATTATATCTATTATATCTATATTTTATACATATATGTATTATATCTATTGTGTATATTTATACCTGTATCTATTATATCTATTTTTTATACGTACATCTATTATATATATTATATCTATATTTTATACCTATATCTATTATATTTATATTTTATACCTGTATCTACTCTATGTATTATGTCTATGTTTTATACTTATATCTAATATCTATTATTTCTATAATTTATACCTATATCTATTATATCTTTTATGTCTATATTTATACCTATATCTATCATATATATTATGTCTATATTTCATACCTATATATATCATATCTATTCTGTCTATATTTTACACTAATATCTATTATATCTATTATGTCTGTATTTTATACATATATCTTATATATCTATTATGTCTATATTTTATACCCATATCTATTATATCTATTATGTTTATATTTTATACCTGTATATTTAATATCTATGACATCTATATTTTATAACTATATCTACTATATCTATTATGTCTATATTTTATACCTATATCTATTATGTCTATATTTTATACCTATATCTATTAGATCTATTTTGTCTATGTTTTATACCTATATCTACTATATTTATTATGTCTATATTTTATACCTATATCTATTATGTCTATATTTTATACCTATATCTATTAGATCTATTTTGTCTATGTTTTATACCTATATCTACTATATTTATTATGTCTATATTTTATACCTATATCTATTGTAACTATTATGTCTATATTTTATAACTATATCTGATATAGCTGTTATGTCTATATTTTATATCTATATCTATTATAACTATTATATCTATATTTTATACCTACATATATTATAATCATATTTTATGCCTATATACATTACATCTATGTTTTTACCTATATCACTTATATCTATTATATTTATATTTTTTATAATTATATGTATTATATCTATATTTTATACCTATGTCTATTATATCTATTGTCTATAATTTATACCGTACTACTATATCTGTTTATTGCATGTTTATACTGATACTCTTTTTTATCTATTAGTCTATATTTTGTACCTATATCTCTTATATCTTTATGTCTATATTTTCTACCCTATCTAATCATATATCTTATGTCTAAATATTTCATACCTATATATATCATATCTATTATGTCCTATAGTTTTACTCTTATATGTATTATATCTATTAGTCTATATTTTATACCTATTCAATTGTATCTATTAATTCCTATGTTTTACAACCTATATCTTTTATATCTATTATGTCTATAATTGTACCTATAGTCAATTGTATCATTATGTAGATATTGTTTTACCGAGTCTAGTATGCTAGATCTATTATGTCTATAATTTATCCTAATCTGTGATCTATTTTTAATATTATACCGAGACCGTCCTAGGCTATCGGTGAGAGGGGAGACCATCGATTATATTCTATTTTGTACCTATATGTATTATATCTATTCTATCTATATTTTATACCTATATCTGTTATATCTATTAATCTATATTTTATACCTTCATCTATTATATCTATATTTTATAACTATATCTATTTTATCTATTATATCTATATTTCCTACCTATATCTATATATATATATATGTTTTATACCTATATTTATTATAATATTATATCTATATTTTATTCCTATATCTATTATATCTATTCTATCTATATTCGATGTCTATATCTGTTATGTCTATATTTCATACATATATCGATTGTATCTATTATGTCTATATTTTTTCTTATATATATTATGTCTATATTTTATACCTATATTACATGTATTGTGTCTATATTTTATTCGTATATCTATTATAACTATTGTATCTATATTTTATAAATATATCTATTATAATTATCATATCCTTATTTTATAAGTATAACTATTATGTCAATATTGTATACCTATATATATTATACCTATTATGTCTGTAATTTATACCTATGTCTATTATGTCTATATTTTCTACCTATATCTCTTATATCTATTATGTCTATATTTTATACCTATATCTATTATGACTACATTTTAAAACTTTATCGTTTATATCTATTATGTCCATATTTTAGACCTATACATATTATGTCTATTATGTCTATATTCTGTACTTATATCTGTTATATCAACTACGTCTATATTTTATACCTATATCTATTATGTCCATATTTTATACCTTTATCTATAACTATTATGTCTATATTTTATGACTATATCTTTTATATCTATTTTGTTCATATTTTATAACTATATCTATTATGTCTCTATTTCATACCTCTATCTATGATATCTTTTATGTCCATATTTTATACCTATGACTATTATGTCTATATTTTATTCCTATATCTATTGTATCTATTATGTCTATATTTTATACCTATGTCTATTATGTCTATATTTCATACCTATATCGATTATATCTATTATGTCTATATTTTATACCTCTATCTATTATATCTACTATGTCTATATTTTATACGTATATCTATTATATCTATTATGTATATACTTTATATCTATATCTATTGTATCTATTATGTCTATATTTTATACCTATACTTATCATATCTATTATGTCTACATTTTATACATCTATCTGTTATATCTACTATGTCTATATTTTATTCGAATATGTATTATATATATTATGTCTATTTTTTATACCTATATCTATTCTATCTATTATGTCTATATTTAAACGTATATGATATCTATATTTTATACCGGTATCTATTATATGTATTATGTCTTCATTTTATACCTATAAATATTATATCTATTATGTCTATATTTTACACCGATATCTATTATATCTATTATGTCTATATTTTATACCTATATGCATTATACCTATAATGTCTATATTTTAAACCTATATCTAGTATATCTATTATGTCTGTATTTTTTACCTATACCTATTATATCCATTATATCTATATATTATACCTACATCGATTATATCTGTATTTTATACCTATATGTATTATATCTATTATATCTATATTTTTTACCTATATCTATTATATATATTATATGTATATTTTATACCTATATCTATATATCTATATTTTATACCTATATCTATTATATCTATTATATATATATTTTATACCTATATCTACATCCATTATATGTATATTTTATACCTATATCTATTATATATATTATATCTGTATTTTATACCTGTATATAATATATCTGTTAATCTATATTTGATACCTATATCTATTATGTGTATATTTTATAACTAAATTTATGGTATCTATTTTGTCTATATTTTATACCTATATCTATGGTACCTATTATGTATGTATTTTATACCTACATCTATTATGTCTGTATTTGACACCTATGTCTATTATATCTGTTGTCTATATTTTTTATCTATATGTATTATGTCTATATTTTATACCTATATCTATTATATCTATTATTACTATATTTTATAACTATATCTATTATAAATATTACATCTATATTTTATACCTATATCTATTATATATATTATATTTTATAACTATACCTATTATGTCAATATTTAATACCTATAGAGATTGCATCTATTATGTCTATATTTTATACGTATATCAATTATGTCTATGTTTCATACCTATATCTATTATATCTATTATGTCTATATTTTATATATATATTTTATCTGTTATGTCTATATTTTATACCTATACATATTATATCTATTATGTCTATATTTTATACCTATACCTATTATGTCTGTATATTATACCTAAATGTATTACGTGTATTATATATATATTTTATACCTATATCTATTATATCTATTATGTCTATATTTTATAACTATAACTATTATATCTATTATGCATATATTTTATACGTATGTATATTATATCTGTTATGTCTACATTTTATACCTGTATCTATTATGTGTATTATGTCTATATTTTATACCTATATATATTATATCTATATTTTATACCTATATGTGTTATAACTATTATGTCTATATTTTAGATCTATATCTGTTATATCTATTCTGACTATATTTTATACCGATATCTATTATGTCTATATTTGATACCTATATCTATTGTATCTGTTATATCTATATTTTGTACCTATATCTATTATATCTATTATATCTATGTTTTATACCTATACCTATTATGTTTAGATTTTTTACCTATATCTGTTATAAATATTATATCTTTAATGTATAACTAAATCTGTTATATATAGTCTGTCTATATTTTATACCTATATCTATTAAGTATATATTTTGTACTTGTATTTATTATATCTATCAGGTCCTTATTTTATACCTATATCTATTATATCTATTATGTGTATATTTTATACCTATATCTATTATATCTATTATGTGTATATTTTATACCTATATCTATAATTTCTATTTCTTATACCTATATCTTTTATATCTTTTACGTCTATATTTAATACTTATCTATTATATCTATTATGTCTATTTTTATACCTCTATATATTATATCTATTATGTCTATATTTTATACCTATATCTATTATATCTCTTATGTCTATATTTTATATATATATATCTATTATATCTATTATATCTTTATTTTATACCTGTATCTATTATATCTATTATATCTATATTTTATATCTATATCTATTATATCTATTTTTTATACATATTTCTATTATATCTATTACGTCTATATTTTCATACCTATATTTACTATATCTATATTTTACACCTGTATCTATTATATCTATTTTATCTATATTTTATACCTATGTGTATTATATCTATTCTGTCTATATTTTTTACCTATATCTATTACATCTATTATATCTATAATTTATATCTATATCAATTATGTCAAATATGTCCACATTTTATACCTATATCTATTATATCTCTTATGTGTATATTTTATACCTTAATCTATTATATCTATTAGTCTATATTGTGTACTTATATCTATTTTGTCTATATTTTATATCTATATTTATTATATCTATTATGTCTATATTTTATAACTATATCAATTATATCTATTATGTCTATATTTTATACCTCTATTATATCTATAATGTCTATATTTTATACTTTTATCTATTATGTCTATATTTTATACCTATATCTATTATGTCTATATTTCATACCAATATCTATTATATCTATTGTGTCTATATTTTATACCTCTATTATATCTATTATATTTTATACCTATATATATTATGTCTATATATTCTACCTCTATCCATTATATTTATTATGTCTATGTTTTATAACTATATATATTATGTCTATATTTTATACCTTTATCTATTATATCTATTATATCTCTATTTTATACCTATACCTATGTCTGTATTTCATACCTATATTATATCTATTATGTCTATATTTATATATATTATATCTATTATGGCTACATTTTATACCTGTAAATATTTTATATATTATGTCTATATTTTATACCTCTATTATATCTATTATGTCTATATTTCATACCTATGTCTGTTATATCCATTATGTCTATATTTTATACCTATGTCTATTATATCTATTAGGTCTCTATTTTATACCTATACCTGTCTATATTTTATACCTATATCTATAGTATCTATTATGCCTGTATTTTATACCTATATGTATTATATTTTTTACCTATATCTATTATATCTATTATGTCTCTATTTAATACCTATATCTATTATATTCATTATGTCTATATTTTATACCTATGTCTATTATGTCTATGTTTTATACCTATGTCTATTATATTTATTATATTTATATTATATAACTATATCTATTATATCTGCATTTTATAACTATATTATATCTATAATATCTATATTTTATACCTATATCTCTTTTATCTATATTTTATACCTGTATCTATTATACTATGTCTATATTTTATACCTATATCTGCTATATCGATTATGTCTATATTTTACACCTATATCTATTATATCTATTTTATACCTATCTCTATTACATCTATATTTTATACCTATATCTATATTATATCTATATTTTATACATATATCTATTTATATTTTATACCTATGTCTATTATATCTATTATATCTGTATTTTGTTCCATGTATTATATTTGATACCTGTATTATGTCTACATTTTATACCTATATCTATTATATCTGTCTATACTTTATTCCTATATATATTATATCCATTATGTCTACCTTTTTTACCTATATCTATCATATCTATTATATCAATATTTTATACCTATATCTATTATATCTATATTTTACATCTGTACCTATCATACCTATTTTGTCTGTATTTTATACCTGTGTTTATTATATCTATTCTGTCTATATTTTTTACCTAATATTTATTATATCTGTGTATATTTTATACCTATATCTATCATATATATTATGTCTATATTATATACCTATATCTATTATATCTATTATGTCTATAGTTTATACGTATATTTATATATCTGTTATGTCTATATTTTATAGCTATATCTATTATGTCTGTTATGTCTCTATTTCATACCTACATCTATTATACCTATTATGTCTATATTTTATACCTATATCTATTACGTCTATATTTTATACGTAAATCTAATATATCTATTATGTCTATATTTTATACCTATATCTATTACATCTATTATGTCTGTATTTTATACCAATATCTATTATATCTATTATGTCTATATTTTATCCCTCTATCTATTATATCTATTATGTCTATATTTTATAACTCTGTCAATTATATCTTTATGTCTATATTTTGTCCCTATATCTATTATATATATTATATCTATATTTTAAACGATATCTATTATAACCATATTTTATATCTATATACATTATATATATATTTCTTGCCTATATCAATTATGTCGTCTATATTTATATTTCTTATAATTATATCTATTATATCTATATTTTATACCTATATCTATACTTATATAATAATGATATTATAATATATCTATTATATATGCATATATCTATCATGTCTACCATTTTTACCGATATCTATTTATATCTATTATGTCTATATTACATACCTATATCTATTTTATCCACTATATCTATATTTTATACGTATATCTATTATATGTATATTTGATAACCATATCCATTATAGCTATTGTATCAATATTTTATATCTATATCTATTATATCTATTATGTCTACTATATCTATTATATCTATATTTTTTACCTATATCTATTATATCTATATTTTATACCTGTATCTATTATATCTATAATGTCCATGTTTTATACCTATATCTATTATATCTATATTTTATACCTATTTCATTATATCTATTATATCTGTTTTTTATACCGATATCTATCATATCTATTGTTTTTTATTTGATACATATATATTCATATCTATTATGTCTATATTTTATACCATATATCTATTATATTTATTATGTCTGTATTTCATAGCTATATCTATTATATCTATTATGTCTCTATATTATACCCATATCTATTATAATCTATTATGTTAATATTTTATACCTATATCTATAATATCTATTACGTCTATATTTATAACTATATCTATTATATCTATTAGTCTCTATTTTATGCCTATATCTATTATGTCTCTATTTTATACCTATATCTATTAATCTCTTATGTCTAGATTTTATACTCTATATTTATTATATCTATTGTGTCTATATTTTTTACCTTTATCTATATATACTATTATGTCTATATTTTACCTATATCTATTATATCTTTTATGTCCTATATTTTATACCTATTTCTTATTATATCTATTATGTCTATATTTTATACCTATATCTTTTATATCTGTTTTTTATACCTGTGTCTATCTTTATTTTATACCTAATCAATATCTATTGTGTCTATATTTATAGCTATATCTGATATATCTATATTTTATGCCTATATCTATTATATCCATTATATATATATTTTATACCTATACATATCTACTATATCTATATTTTATTTCTATTTCTATTATATATATTATATCTATATTTTATAACTTTATCTATTATATCTATTATATCTATATTTTATACCTTAGTCTATTATATCTATATTTTATACCTGTATCTATTATATCTTTATACCTATATTTTATACCTATATATATCATATCTATTATGTCTATATTTTATACATATATCTATTATATTTATTATGTCTGTATTTCATACCAATATCTATTATATCTATTAGGTCTATATTTTATAGCTATATCTAGTATATCTATTATGTCTCTATTTTATACCTATGTCTATTATATCTGTTTTTTATACATGTGTCTATCTTTATTTTATACCTATATCTATATCTACTGTGTCTATATTTCATAGCAATATCTGATATAAATACATTTTATACCTATATCCATTATATCTATCATATCTATATTTTATTCTTGTATCTATAATATCTATTATATCTATATTTTATACCTATATCCATTGTATCTATATTTTATGCCTATATCTATTATATCTATTATGTCTACGCTTTATACCTATATCTATTATATCTATTATGTCTATATTTATACCTATATCTATTATATCTATGGTATCTATATTTTATACCTGTATCTATTATGTCTATATTTTATACCTATATCTATTATATCTAGTATGTGTATATTTTATACCTATATCTATTATATCTATTATGTCTATATTTTATACCTGTATCTATTATATCAATTATGACTAAATTTTATACCTCTATATTATGTCTATATTTTAAACCTATATCTATTATATCTATTTGTCTATATTTTATACCTATAACTATTATATCTGTATTATACACCTATATCTATTATAGCTATTATATCTACATTTTTTTCTATATCCATTATATCTACATTTTATACCTATATCCATTATATCTATCATATCTAAATTTTATACTTGCATCTATCATTTCTATTGTATGTATATTTTATACCTACATTTATTATACGTATTATGTCTATATTTTATACGTATATCTATTACATCTATTATGTCGGGATTTTAAAACTCTATGTCTTATATATATTATGTCTATCTTTTATACCGATATCTATTATATCTATTATGTCTGTCTTTTATACCTATATCTATTATATCTTTTATGTCTATATTTTATACCTATATCTTTTATATCACTTATGTCGATATTTTATACCTATATCTATTGCATCTATTATGTCTATATTTTAAACCTATATCTATTATATCTATATTTTATACCTATATCTATCATATCTGTATTTTATGCGTATCTATTATATCCATTATGTCTATTTTTTATACCTATATCTACTATATCTATATTTATACTTTTATCTATTATATCTATTATGTCTATATTTTTTACCTATATCTATTATATCTATTATGTCTATATTATATACCTATATCTATTATGTCTGTAGATTTATACCTATATCTATATCTATTATGTCTTTATTTTATACCTATATCTATTATGTCTATATTTTATATCAATATCTATAATATCTATTATGTCTATATTTGATAGCTATAAGTATTATGTCCTCTATTTTGTACCTATATCTATTATAACTATTATGTCTATATTTTACAAGTATATATGTTATATCTATTATGTCTATATTTTATACCTATATCTGTTATATCGATGATGTCTATATTTTATACCTATATATATTATATATTGTATGTCTATATTTTATCCCTATATCTATTATATCTTTTATGTCTACATTTTATAACTTTATGTATTATATCTATTATGTGTATATTTATACCTATATCTATTATATCTATTATGTAGTATTTTAAACCTATATCTATTCTGTCTATATTTTACACCTATATCTATTATATCTATTATGTCTATATTTTACATGTATATCTGTTATATATATTTATGTCTATATTTTATACTTATATCTATTATATCCATTATGTCTATATTTTATAGCTATATCTATTATATCTTATATTTTATACCTATATCTATAATACTATTATGTCTATATTTTATACCTATATTTATTATATCTATTATGTCTATATTTTTACCTTTATCTATTATATCTATTATGTCGTAGTCTTTTATACCTGGTCCTATTATATCTATGTATATCTATATTTATACCTATATTTATATCTATCTATTATGTCTAAATATTCGACCTATATCTATTATGTTGTATTTATATATACCTTATCTATTATAACTATATGTCTATATTTTATGACTATATCCGTTATATCTATTAATACCTATATTTTATAACTGTATCGACTATATCCAATTTATATCTTGTTATGTCTATATTTATACGTATATGTATTATATCTATATGATCTATTTTTTATTACCTTATCTCTTTTTTCTCTTATGTCTATACTTTATACCTATATTTATTATATCTATTATGTCTATATTTTTTAACTTTATCTATTATATTCTATTATTTCTATATTATTATATACCTATATCCATTATATCTATTATGTCTATATTTATACCTATATCTATTATATCTATTATGTCTATATTTCATACCTATATCTATGTATCCATATTTTGTACCTGTATTTATTATATCTATTATGTCTATATTTTATAACTATATATTTTATATCTATTTTATCTATATTTATAGCTATGTCTTATCATATACAATTATGTCTATATTTTATATCTGTATCTATTATGACTATATTTTATACCTATATCTATTATATCAACTATGTGTGATATTTTATATGTATAACTATTATGTCTATATTTTATACCTCTGTCTATCATACTATTATATCTATATTTTATACCTATATCTATTATAACTATATTTTATGCCTATATTTTTATATCTATATTTCATACCTATATCTATTATATCTATTATATTTAATATAATAATTATATCTATTATATCTATATTTTACTTATATCTATTATATCTATGATATCTATATTTTATGCCTATATCAATTATGTCTATATTTTATACGTATACATATTATATCTATTATATCTATATTTTATACCTATATCTATTATATCTATATTTAATAACTTTATCTATTATATCTATTATGTCCTGTATTTTTACTGCCTATATCTATTATGTTATATATTTATACCTATATCTATTATATCTATTCTGTGCATATTTTATATCTCTATCTATTATATCTTTTCCGTGTACATTTTAAACCTATATATATTTATCTATTATGTCTATATTTTATACTTATATGTATTATATCATTATGTCTATATTTTATACCTATTTCTATTATATCTATTATGCCTATATTTTATACCAATGTCTATTATATCTATTATGTCTAGATTTATACCTATATCTATTATATCTATTATGTCTATATTTTATACATATATCTACTATATCTATATTTTATGCCTATATGTATTATATGTATGTTTATACCTATGTCTATTATATCTATTATGTCTATATTTTATGCATATATCTATTATTTCTATTATGTCTATATTTTATACCTTTATCTCTTATACCTATTATGTCTATATTTTATACCTATATCTATTATGCCTATAGGTTATACCTATATCTATTATATCTATAATGTCTATATTTTATACCTATATCTATTATATCTTGTTAGGTCTAATATTTATACCTATTCTTCTATAATCTATATTTATGGCCTATAGGTATTATAATAGTATCTTTTAATACCTATGTCTATTATATCTATTATTCTATATTTAATAACTAGATATATTATATCTATAATGTCCTATATTTATACCTATATCTACCGATTATCTATTCTGTCTATATTGCATACCTATATATATTAATATCTATTATGTCTATATTTTATAAACAATATCAATTAAATTATTATGGTCTATATTTATAGTCGTTATCTATTAACATCTTATTATGTTCTATAGGTTGTACTAACCTATTAATCTATTATATCTGTTTTGTCTATATGTTCACAAACAACCTATATTAGTTTATCCACTATATCTATATTTATTAACCTATATTTATTTATCTATTAGTTCTTTTATTCCTACATCTATTATATCTATTATGTCTATATTTATACATATATCTATTACGACTATATTTTATACCTAAATCTAATATATCTATTATGTCTATATTTTATACCTATACCTATTATGTCTATTATCTATATTTATACCTAATCTATCATATTATATTAGTCTATTTTTATAACTATATCTATTATATCATTAAGTATTTTTATAACTATATCTATTATATCCCTTATAACTCTATTTTATACCTTTATCTATTATATCTATATTTGTACCTATATGTATTATATCTATTCTATCTATATTTTATACCTATATCTGTTATATCTATTATGTCTATATTTTATACCTACATCTATATCTATATTTCATAACTATATCTATTTTATCTATTATATCTATATTTCCTACCTATATCTATATATATATCTATTTTATACCTATAAATATATAAATTTATAGCTATAATATATAAAAATATATAAATTTATACCTATAATAATATATAAATGTATAAATAAAATTTATACCTATAAATATATATATCTGTATTTTATACCTATACTATATCTATTATGTCTATATTTTCTTTTCTATATCTATGATGTCTATATTTTATAACTATATATATTATATCTATGATGTCTATTCTTTATACCTATATCTATTAATCTATGATGTCTGTATTTAATACCTATACCTGTTATAGCTATGATGTCTGTATTTTATGCTTTTATCTATTACATCTATGAGGTTTATATTTTATGCCTATATCTATTATATCTATGAAGTGCATATTTTATAGCTATATCTATTATTACTTGATGTCTATATTTCATGCCTATATCTATTATATCTATTATATCCATATTTTATAACTATATCTACTGTATCTATTATATCCCTATTTTATACCGATATCTATTATATCTATTATATCTGTATTTTACAACTATATGTATTATATCTATTATATGTATATTTTATACCTATATCTATTATATTTATGATGCCTATATTTTATACCTATATCTATTTTAAGATGATGACTATATTTTTACCTGCAATCTATTATGTCTACGATGTCTATATTTTATACCTATATCTCTTATATCCATATTTCTACATTTTATAACAAATATCTATTATGTCTATTATGTCTGTATTTTATAACGTATATCTATTAGTCTATTATGTCTATATTTTTTACCTATATCTATTAGGTCTTTATTTTATACCTATATTTATTATAATCTATTATGTTCTATATTTTATACCTATATCTATTATATCTATTATATCCATATTTTATACCTATATCTATTATATCTATTATTCCATATTTATATATACCTCTATATTTATATTTTATAACCATATCTATTATATCTATATTGTATACTTTGTATCTATTATATCTATTATATCGTTCTTTTTTACCTATATCTAGGATATCTATATTTTATACCTATATCTATTATATCTAGTATTTCCATTTTATACTTTTATTTATTATACCTAGTATATTCAAGTTTTATACCTATATCTATAATATCTAGTACATCTATATTTTATACCTATATATATATCTGTATGTGAATATTTCATACTTATATCTATTATATCTATTATGTCTATATTTGATACCTATATCTATTATATCAATTATGTCTATATTTTATACCTATATCTATTAAATCCATTATGTCTACATTTTATACCTATATCTATTATATCTACTCTGTCTATATTTTATACCCGTATCTATTATATCAATTATGTCTATATTTCATACCTATATCTATTATATCTATTATGTCTATATTTTATACCTATATATATTATATCTATTATGTCTATGTTTTATACCAATATCGGTTATATCTATTATGTCTATTTATTATACCTATATCTATTACATCTATTATGTCGATATTTTATACCTACACATATTATGTCTATTTTTATAACTTATATCTGTTATATCCATTATGACTATATTTTATACCTATACCCATTATATCTACATTTTATACCTGTAGATATTATATTATATCTGTATTTTATACCTATATCTATTATATCTATATTTTATAGGCCTATATCTATTATATCTATATTTTATACCTATGTCTATTATATATATTATATATATATTTTATAACTATATTTATTATATCTATTATATCTATATTTGATACCTATATCTATTATTTCTATATTTTATACCTATATCTATTATATATCCTATGTCTATATTTTTATGTATATCTATTATATCTATTATGTCTATATTTTATTACCTGTATTTATTATATCTATTATGTATATATTTATACCTATATCAATTATAACTATTATATCTATATTTTATAACTATATCTATTATATTTATGTTATATATTTTATAAGTATATCTATTATGTCAATATTTTATAACTATATATATTATATCTATTATGTCTATATTTATACCGATATCTATTATGTCTATATTTTATACCTATATTATATCTATTATGTCTATATTTTGTACCTATATCCATTTTGTGTATATTTTATACCTCTATCTATTATATCTATTAGTGTCTATATTTATACCCATATCTATTATATCTATTATGTCTACATTTTATACCTATATGTATTATATCTATTATGTCCATGTTTTATACCTATACCTATTATGTCTATATTTTATACCTATATCAATTATATCTATTATGTCTATATTTATACCCTAATCTATTAGATCTATTATGTCTATATTTTATACCTATATCGGATTATGCCTGTGTTTTACACCTATACCTATTTTATCTATTATATCAATATTTTAGATCTATATCTACTATATCTATTATGTCTATATTTACACCTATATCTATTATGTCTATATTTTATAAATATATCGATTATATTTTTTATGTCTATATTTTATACCTATACCTATTATATTATTGTATCTATATTTATAACTATATCTATTATTGTCTATATTTATACCTATATATTATATCTATTATGTCTGTATTTTATGCCTGTATCTTTTATATCTATTATGTCTATATCTATTATATATGTTATGTGTTTCTTTTATACCTGTATCTATTATATCGGTTATGTCTATAATTTATACGTATATCTAATTTATCTATATTTTATACCTGTATCTATTATACCTATAATGTTTATATTTTATAAACCGATATCTATTATATCTATTATGTCTGTATTTTATACCTATATCGATTATATCTATTATGTCTATATTTTTATACCTATATCTATTTTATCTCTTATGTCTATATTTTATACCTATATCTATTATATCTATTATGTCTATATTTTATACCTATATCTATTATATCTATTATGTCTAGATTTGATACCTACATCTATTATATCATTATGTCTGTATTTCTACCTATACTATATCTATTATGTCTATATTTTCTTCTATATCTATGATGTCTATATTTTATAACTATATATATTATATCTATGATATCTATTCTTGATACCTATATCTATTATATCTATGATGTCTGTATTAATACCTATACCTGTTATAGCTATGATGTCTATATTTTATGCTTTTATCTATTACATCTATGAGGTTTATATTTTATTGCCTATATATATTATATCTATGATGTGTATATTTTATAGCTATATCTATTATATACTTGATGTCTATATTTCATGCCTATATCTATTATAATCTATTATATCCATATTTTATAACTATGTCTACTGTATCTATTATATCCCTATTTTATACCGATATCTATTATATCTATTATATCTGTATTTTACAAACTATATTATTATATCTATTATATGTATATTTTATACCTATATCTATTATATCTATGATGCCTATATTTATACCTATATCTATTATAAAGATGATGACTATATTTTTACCTGCATCTATTATGTCTATGGTGTCTATATTTATACCTATATCTCTTATATCCATTATTTTCTACATTTTATACAAAATATCTATTATGTCTATTATGTCTGTATTTTATACCTGTATCTATTATGTCTATTATATCTATATTTTTACCTATATCTATTATGTCTTTAATTTAATACCTATATTTATTATATCTATTATCTCTATGTTTTATACCACTAGTATATCTGTTATATCTCTATTTTTTACCTATATCTATTATGGTCTATATTTTATACCTATATCTATTATATCTATTATATCCATATTTTATACCTCTATATTTATATTTATAACCCATATCTATTATATCTATATTTTATACCTGTATCTATTATATCTATTATATCTGTATTTTTTACCTATATCTAGTATATCTATATTTTTATACCTATATCGTATTATATCTAGTATTCCATATTTATACTTATATCTATTATACCTAGTATATCCAAATTTTAATACCTATATCTATTATATTCTAGTACATCTATATTTAATACCCTATATATATATCTCTTATGTGAATATTTCATACTATATCTATTATATCTATTCTGTCTATATTTGATACCTATCGCGATTATATCTATTAAGTCTATATTTTATACCTATATCTATTATATCTCTTATATCTATATTTTATACCTATATCTATTATATCTATATTTTATATCTATATCGATTATATCTATTATGACTATAATTCATACCTATATCTATTATATCAATGATGTCTATATTTTATTCCTATATCTATTATACCTATTATGTCTATATTTTATACCTATATTTTATATATTATATGTATTTTTAAAACTTTATCTATATCTATATGGATTATGAATATATTTCATATCTATATCTTTTATATCTATGATGTCTATATTTTATACCTATATCTATTATATCTATTATGTCAATATTTTATACCTATATCTATTATATCTACTATGTCTATATTTTATACCTCTATATATTATATCTATTATATCCATTTTATCTATGTTTTAAAACTATATCTATTATATCTATTATATCTATGTTTATATCTATATCTATTATATGGATTATATCTGTATTTTATACCTATATCTATTATATCTGTTACATCTATATTTATACCTATATCGATTGTATCTATTATATTTATATTTTATACCTATATTATATCTATATTTTATACCCATATCTATTATACCTATTATATCTATATTTTATACTCATAACTTATATCTATTTTTATACCTATATCTATTATATCTATTATGTCTATATTTGAAACCTATGTCTATTATATGAATCATGTCTATATTTTATACCTATATCTATTAATCTCTAATCTCTATATTTTATACCTATATATATTATATCTATGATATCTAGGTTTTATACCTTTACCTTATATCTAGGTTGTCTATATTTTATACCTATATCTATTATATCTATTATATCCATATTTTATAACTATATCTATTATATCTATTATATCCCTATTTATACCGATATCTATTATATCTATTATATCTGTATTTTTTTTTTTTTTATTATTATACTTTAAGTTCTAGGGTACATGTGCATAACGTGCAGGTTTGTTACATATGTATACTTATGCCATGTTGGTGTGCTGCACCCATCAACTCGTCAGCACCCATCAATTCATCATTTATATCATGTTAACTCCCCAATGCAAGCCCTCCCTCCTCCCCCCTCCCCTCCCCATGATAGGCCCCTGTGCGTGATGTTCCCCCTTCCCGAGTCCAATTGATCTCATTGTTCAGTTCCCACCTATGAGTGAGAACATGCGGTGTTCTGTGTTTCTCTTCTTGTGATATTTTGCTAAGAATGATGGTTTCCAGCTGCATCCATGTCCCTACAAAGGACGCAAACTCATCCTTTTTATGGCTGCATAGTATTCCATGGTGTATATGTGCCACATTTTCTCAATCCAGTCTGTCACAGATGGACATTTGGGTTTGATTTCCAAGTCTTTGCTATTGGAATAGTGCCGCAATAAACATTACGTGTCCATGTGTCTTTGTAGTATGACTAATTTATAATCCTTTGGGTATATACCCAGTAGTGGGAGGCTGGTCATATGGTACATCTAGTTCTAGATCCTTGAGGAATTGCCATACTGTTTTCCATAATGGTTGAACCAGTTTACAATCCCACCAACAGTGTAAAAGTGTTCATATTTCTCCACACTCCCTCCAAACACCTGTTGTTTCCTGACTTCTTAATGATTGCCATTCTAAACTTGGTGTGAGATGGTATCTCATTGTGGTTTTGATTGCATCTCTCTGATGGCGAGTGATGATGAGCATTTTTTCATGTGTTGTGGCTGTATGAATATCTTCTTTTGAGAAATGTCTGTTCATATCCTTTCCCCACTTTTTGATGGGGTTGTTTGTTTTTTTCTCGTATATTGTTTGAGTTCTTTGTAGATTCTGGATATTAGTCCTTTGTCAGATGAGTAGGTTGCAAAAATTTTCTCCCATTCTGTAGGTTGCCTGTTCACTCTGATGGTAGTTTCTTTTGCTGTGAAAAAGCTCTTTAGTTTAATTAGATCCCATATTTTATAACTATATCTATTATATCTATTATATCCCCATTTCATACCGATATCTATTATATCTATTATATCTGTATTTTACACCTATATCTATTATATCTATTACATGTATATTTATACCTATATCTGTTATATCTATGTATTATACCTATATCTATAAATATACTTTATATCTATATCTCTTATATCCATTATGTCTATGTTTTATACCTATATCTATTATATCTCTTATATCTATATTTATACCTATATCTATTATATCTATATTTATACCTATATCGATTATATCTCTTATGACTATATTTCATACCTATATCTATTATATCTGTTATGTCTATTTTATGCCTATATGTATTTTATTTATATTTTATACCTATATCTATTAAAACTGTTATGTCTATATTTTATATCTGTATCTATTATGTCTATATTTTATACCTATATCTATTATATCGATTATGTCTATTTAATACCTATATGTATAATATCTATTATGTCTATATTTTATACCTATATCTATTATATCTATTATATCTATATTTTACACCTATATCTATTATAACTATATTTCATACTTATATCTATTGTATGTGTATTTACTACCTATATCTATTATATCTATATTTATTTTTTATAATTATATCTATTATATCTATATTTTATTCCTGTATCTTTATCTATTAAATCTATATTTATACTTATATCTATTATATCTATATTTTATACGTATATCTATTATATCAATTTTATCTATATTTTGTACCTATATCAATTATATCTATTTTATACCTGTATCTATTGTATCTATTATGTCTATATTGTATACCTATATCAATTTTATCTATATTTTATACCTATATGTATTATATCTATATTTTATTCCTATATATATAATATCTATTATGTCTATATTTTATACCTATATATATTATATCTGTTATGTCTATATTATATACCTATATCTATTATACCTATTATGTCTATATTTTATACGTATATCTATTATATCTTTTGTGTCTGTAATTTATACCTATATCTATTTTATCTATATTTTATAGCTATATCTATTATAACTATTACATCTATATTTGATACCCATATTTATTATATCTATATTTTATACCTATATCTATCATATCTATTATATGTATATTTTACACGTATATCTATTTTATCTATATTTTGTACCTATATCTATATCTATTAAGTCTATTTTTATAAACATATCAATTATATCTATTATGTCTATATTTTATATCTATATGTATATCTATTATGTCAATATGTTATACGTATATGTATTATACCTTTTATGTCTAGATTTTATACATATATCTATTGTATCTATTATGTCTACATGTTATACCTATATCTATTATAACTATTAAGTCTATATTTCATACTTATATATATCATATCTATTAGGTCTATATTTATAACTATATGTATTATAACTATTATGTCTATATTTTATAACTATATCTCTCATATGTATTATGTCAATATTTTAAACCTATATCTATCATGTCTATATTTTATACCACTATCTATTCTATTATGTCTATATTTTATACCAATATCCATTATGTCTATTTTATACCTCTATTCTACCTATTATGTCTATATTTTATAACTATATCTATTATGTCTATATTTATACCTATATCTATATCTATGATGTCTATATTTTATCCCTATATGTATTACAACTTTTATGTCTATATTTTATATCTATGTATATCTCTTATGTCTCAATTCCATACCTCTCTTATAACTATTATGTCCATATTTTATATCTATATCTATTAAACCTACTATGTTATGTTTCATAGTCTATCTATTAAATCTATTATGTCTAATTTTATACCTATAGCTATTATATCTATTATTTCTTTATTTTATACGTGTATCTATTATATCTATTATGTCTATATTTTATACCTATATCTATTATATCTATTATGTCTACATTTTATAACTATATCTATTATATCTTCAATGTCTGTATTTTATACCTATATCTATTATATCAATTATGTCTATACTTTATACCTATAACTATTATATCTATTATGTCTATGTTTTATACCTATATCTATTATGTCTATTATGTCTATATTTTATACCTTTATCTATTATATCTATTATGTCCATATTTTGTACCTATAACTATTAAATCTTATAAGTCTGTGTTTTATACCTATATATTATGTCTATATTTTATATCTATATCGATTATATATACCCTCTCTATTTTATACTATATCTATTATATGTATTATGTCTATATTTTATACCTATATCTATTATGTCTACTCTGTCTATATTTTATACCTATATTATATCTATTATGTCTTATTTTATACCTATATCTTTTATATCTTTTTGGTCGATATTTTATACCTAATTCAATTATGTCTATATTTAATTCCTATATCTATTATATATATGTCTATATTTTATACCTATATCTATTATATCTATTATGTCCATATTTTATACCTATGTCTATTATATCCATTATGTCTATGTCTTATACCTATCTATTATATCTATTATGTCTATTTTATACCTATCTATTATATACATTGTGTCTATATTTTATTACTATATCTATTAAATATATTATGTCTATTTCATACCTATATCTATTATGTCTATATTTACACCATATCTCTTATATCTATTATGTCT
>NW_022141900.1:0-19760 GCF_007565055.1 Rhinopithecus roxellana | reverse complement strand
TTATGTCTATATTTATAAGTACATCTATTGTATCTATTATGGCTATGTTTTATACCTATATCTGTTAGGTAGATATTTTATACCTGTATCTATTATATCAAATTATGTCTATATTTTACACCTATATCTCTTATATCTATTATGTTTATATTTTATACTTCTGTCTATTATATCTATTATATCTGTATTTTATGCCTATATCTATAATGTCTATATTTTATAATTATATATATTATATCTATTGTCTATATTTTATACCTATATCTATTATGTCTATATTTTATACCTGTATCTGTTATGTCTATATTTTATACCTATATCTATTATGTCTCTATTTAATACCTATATCTATTATATCTATTATGTCTCTATTTTATACGTATATCTTTATATCTGTTATGTCTATATTTTATACCTGTATCTACTATATCTATTTTGTCTATGTCTATTCTACGTATTATCTGTATTTTATACCTATATCTATTATATCTATTGTATATTATACCTATATCTATTTGTCTATAGTTTATACCTATAACTATTATATTTATTATGTCTATATTTTATACCTATATCTATTGTATCTATGATGTCTACATTTATACCTATATCTATTATATCTATTAAGTCTATGTTTTATACCTATATCTATTATATCTATTATGTCTATATTTTATACCTATATCTATTATATCTATTATGTCTATATTTTATCCCTCTATTATAACTATTATGTGTATATTCATAACTCTATCAATTATATCTATTATGTCTATATTTTATACCTCTATTATATCTATTATGCCTATATTTCATACCTATATCTATTATATCTATTATGTCTATATTTTATATCTATATCCATTATGTCTATTATGTCTATATTTTATACCTATATATATTATATCCATTATGTCTATATGGTATACCTATATCTATTAAGTCTATATTTTATACCTATTTTTATTTTATCTATTCTGTCTATGTATTATACCTATATCTATTATGTCTATATTTTATACCTATATCTGTTATGTCTATATTTTATACCTATATCTATTATGTCGATATTTAATATATATATCTATTATATGTATTATGTCTATACTTTATAACTATATGTATTATATCTATTATGTCTATATTTTATACCGATAGCTATTATATCTATGTTGTCTATATCTATGTATTATGTCTATATTTTGTAACTGTATCTATTATATCTATTGTCTATAGTTTATACCACTATCTATTATATCCAGTATGTCTATATTTCATACTATATCTATTATAACCATTATGTCTATTCTATGTACCTATATCTACTATGTCCATATTTTATACCTATATGTATTATAATTATTATGTCTATATTTGATACCTATATCTATTATATCTATTATGGTCTATATTTTATACCTGTATCTGTTATATCTCTTATGTCTATATTTTATACCTCTATCTATCTATTATGTCTATATTTATACCTATATCTATTATATCTGCTATGTCTTATATTTTACACCTAGTATTTATATATCTATTACGTCTATATTTTATAACCATCTCTATTATACCTATTATATTTATATTTTTATACCTATATCTATTATGTCTATGTCTATTTTTATACCTATACCTATTTTGTCTATATTTTATACCTATGTCTATTATGTCTATATTTTATACAAATATCTATTTTATCTATTATGTCTATATTTTATACCTATATCTATTTTATCTATTATGTCTATATTTTATACCTATATCTATTAAATCTACTATGTCTATATTTTATACCTATATCTGTTATGTCTGTATTTTATACCTATAGCTATTATACCTATTGTATCTATTATGTCTGTATTTTGTACCTATATCTATTATATCTATTTTATCTATATTTTATACCTATATCTATTGTATCTATTATGTCTATATTTGATACCTATATCTGTTATATCTATTATGTCTATATTTCATACCTATATCTATTATATATATTAAGTCTATATTTTATACCTATATCTGTTATATCAATTTTGTCTGTATTTTATACGTATATCTATTATGTCTGTATTTTATACTTGTATCTCTTATATCTATTATGTCTGTATTTTATACCTATATATATTATATCTATTATGTCTATATTTTATACCTATAACTATTATATCTATTTCGTCTATATTTTATATCTATATCTATTATATCTATTATGTTTATATTTTATACCTATAATTATTATATCTAATATGTCTATATTTTATACCTATATCTATTATATCTATATTTTATATCTATATCTATTATGTCTTTATTTTATACCTATAACTATTATATCTATTTTGTTTATATTTTATACCTTTATCTATTGTATCTATTATGTCTATATTTTATACCTATAATTATTATATCTATATGTCTATATTTTATACCTATATCTATTATGTCTATATTTTATATCTATATCTATTATGTTTATATTTTGTTCCTGTATCTATTATATCTATTATGTCTATATTTTATACCTATATCTATTATATCTAGTATGTCTATATTTTATACCTATATCTATTATATCGATTATGTCTATATCTTATACCTATATCTATTATATCTATTATGTCTATATTTTATACCTATATCTTTTATATCTATTTTGTCTGTATTTTATACCTATTTCAATTATGTGTATATTTTATTCCTTTATCTATTATATCTATTATGTCTATATTTTACACCTATATCTATTATATCTATTATGTCTATATTTTATTCCTATATCTATTATATCTATTATGTCTGTATTTTATACCTATATCTATTATATCGATTATGTCTATATCTTATACCTATATCTATTATATATATTATGTCCATATATTATACTTATATCTATTATATCTATTATGTCTATGTTTTATACCTATATCTTTTATATCTATTTTGTCTATATTTTATTCCTATTTCAATTATGTCTATATTTTATTCCTATATCGATTATGTGTATTATGTCTACATTTTATAGCTATATCCATTATATCTATTATGTCTATATTTCATGCCTATATCTATTATAACCATTATGTCTATATTTTCTACCTATATCTATGATGTCTATATTTTATACCTATATGTATTATAATTATTATGTCTATATTTGATCCGTGTATCTATTTTATCTATTATGTCTATATTTTATACCTATATCTATAATGTCTATATTTTATACCTATGTCTATTATATCTATTATGTCTGTATTTTATACCTATATCTATTATATCTATTATGTCTATATTTTATACCTATATCTATTATATCTACTATGTCTATATTTTACACCTATATCTATTATATCTCTTACGTCTATATTTTATACCCATCTCTATTATATCTATTATGTTTATATTTTATACCTATATCTATTATATCTATGTCTATATTTTATACCTATATCTACTATGTCTATATTTTATACCGATATCTATTATGTCTATGTTTCATACCTATATTGATCATACCTATTATGTCTATATTTCATACCTATATCTCTTATAACCATTATGTCTATATTTTATACCTGTATCTATTGTGTCTACATTTTATACCTATATCTATTATAATTTTTATGTCTATATTTGATACGTATATACATTATATCTATTATGTCTATATTTTATACCTATTTCTATTATATTTATTATGTCTATATTTTATACCAATATCTATAATGTCTATATTTGTTACCTATATCTGTTATATCTATTATGTCTATATTTTTTACCTATATCTATTATATCTATTGTGTCTATATTTTATCCCTATATCTCTTATATCCATTATGTCTATATTTTATACCTATATGTATTATATCTACTATGTCTATATTTTATGCCTATATCTATTATATCTATTATGTCTATATTTTATACCTACATCTATTATATCTGTTATGTCTAAATATTATACCTATATCTATTATGTCTATATTTCGTACCTATATCTATTATAACCATTATGTCTATACTTTGTACCTATATCTAATATGTCTATATTTTATACCTATATCTATTATGTCTATATTTTATATCTGTAACTATTATATCTGTCTATATTTTATACCTATATCTATTGTATCTATTATGTTTATATCTTTTTTTTTTTTTAACAAGCTTAATTCACTTTATTTTTCTGGTATAAAAAGTCTGTGTTGTAGCCACAGCTGGAGCCTGGGTCCGCTGCACGGAGACTCTGGTGTGGGTCTTGACAAGGTGGTCAGTGAATTCCTGATAAGTAGACTTGGTAAACACAGTCTCCTTCCACAGGTCAGGGGTCAGGTAGCTGTAGGTCTTAGAGATGGCATCAAAGGTGGCCTTGGCGAAGTTGCCCAGGGTGGCAGTGCAGCCCCGGGCTGAGGTGTAGCAGTCATCAATACCAGCCATCATGAGCAGCTTCTTGGGCACAGGTGCTGAGACGATACCAGTGCCCCTGGGTGCAGGGATGAGGCGCACCAGCACAGAGCCACAGCGGCCTGTCACCTTGCAAGGGACGGTGTGGGGCTTGCCGATCTTGTTCCCCCAGTAGCCTCTGCGCACCGGGACAATGGAGAGTTTGGCCAGGATGATGGCCCCACGGATGGCGGTGGCCACCTCCTTGGAGCACTTAACACCCAGGCCGACGTGGCCATTGTAGTCCCCGATAGCAACAAACGCCTTGAACCTGGTGCGCTGACCAGCACGGGTCTGCTTCTGCACCGGCATAATCTTCAAAACCTCATCTTTGAGAGAGGCCCCCAAGAAAAAGTCAATGATCTCAGATTCCTTAATGGGCAGAGAGAAGAGGTAGATCTCCTCCAGGGACCTGATCTTCATGTCCTTGACCAAGCGGCCCAGCTTGGTGACGGACATCCACTCCTTATCCTCGGCCTTGCCTCCGCGAGCTCCACGGCCTCGGCCCCGACCCCGTCCACGGCCGCGACCCCGGCCCCGGATGCCACTGCCGAAACCTCCGCGGAAGACACCGCGGTTCCCCATCCCAGGGCCACCAGGGCCTCCGGACCACCCCGCTTCACCGGCGTCATCCGCCATTTGGTGTTTTCTCGGAGAAGAAGCTAATGTCTATATCTTATACACATATCTATTATATCTATTAGGTCTATATTTCATACCTATACCTATGATATCTATTATGTCTATATTTTATATCTATATCTATTATATCTATTATGTCTATATTTTATAACTATATTGATTATATCTATTATGTCTATATTTTATACCTATATCTTTTATATCAATTTTGTCTATATTTTATACCTATTTCAATTATGACTATATATTAATCCTATATCTATAATATCTATTATGTCTATATTTTATACCTATATCTATTATATCTATTATGTCTATATTTCATACCTATATCTATTACATCGATTATGTGTATATCTTATACATATATCTATTATATCTATTATGTCTATATTTTATAGCTATATCTATTAGCTCTATTATGTCTATATTTTATACCTATATCTTTTATATCTATTTTGTCTATATTTTATACCTATTTCAATTATGTCGATATTTTATTCCTATATCTATTATATCTATTATGTCTATATTTTATACCTATATCTATTATATCTATTATGTCTATATCTTATACATATATCTATTATATCTATTATGTCTATATTTTATACCTATATCTATTATATCTATTATGTCTATATGTTATACCTATTTCTATTATATCTATTATGTCTATATTTTATACCTATATCTTTTATATCAATTTTGTCTATATTTTATACCTATTTCAATTATGACTATATATTAATCCTATATCTATAATATCTATTATGTCTATATTTTATACCTATATCTTTTATATCAATTTTGTCTATATTTTATACCTATTTCAATTATGTCGATATTTTATTCCTATATCTATTATATCTATTATGTCTATATTTTATACCTATATCTATTATATCTATTATGTCTATATCTTATACATATATCTATTATATCTATTATGTCTATATTTTATACCTATATCTATTATATCTATTATGTCTATATGTTATACCTATTTCTATTATATCTATTATGTCTATATTTATAGCTATTTCTATTACGTCTATTTTATACCTATATCTATTATGTCTATATTTTATACCTATATCTATTATGTCTATTATGACTATATTGTATACCTATATCTATTATATCTATTATGCCTATATTTTATACCTATATCGATTATAGTTATTATGTCTATATTTGATACCTACATCTATTATATCTATTATGTCTATATTTTACACCTATATCTATTATATCTATTACGTCTATATTTTATACCCATCTCTATTATATCTATTATGTTTATATTTTATACCTATTTCTATTATATCTGTGTCTATATTTTATACCTATATCTATTATGTCTATATTTTATACCTATATCTATTATGTCTATATTTTATACCTATATCGATTATAGTTATTATGTCTATATTTGATACCTACATCTATTATATCTATTATGTCTATATTTTACACATATATCTATTATATCTATTACATCTATATTTTATACCCATCTCTATTATATCTATTATGTTTATATTTTATACCTATTTCTATTATATCTATGTCTATATTTTATGGCTATATCTGTCTATATTTTATACCTATATCTATTATATCTAATATGTCCATATTTTATAACTATATCTATTATATCTCTAATGTCTATATTTTATAACTATATCTATCATATCTATTTTGTTTATATCTATTATAACTATTATGTCTATATTTTATACCTGTATCTGTTATATCTATTGTCTATTTATTATACATATATCTATTATGTCTATAATTTATACCTATATCTATTATATATATTATGTCTATATTTTATACCTATATCTATTTTATCTCTGTTGTCTGTATTTTATACCTCTATCTATTATATCTTTTAAGTGTATATTTTATACCTATATCTATTATATCTGTTATGTCTATATTTTATACCTATATCACTTATATCTATTACGTCTATATTTTATATTTATATCTCTTGTCTCTATTTTATACCTCTATTATATCTATTATTGTCTATATTTTATACCTCTATTATATCTATTATGTCTATATTTTATACCTATATCAATTATATCTATTATGTATATATTTTATACCTCTATCTATTATGTATATTATGTTTATGTTTTATGCCTCTCTATTATATCTGTTATATCTATATTTTATACCTATATCTATTATATCTTTTATGTCTATATTTTAAGCCGATATGTATTATATCTATTATCTGTATTTCATACCTGTATCTATTATGTCTATTATGACTATATTTTATAACTGTATTTATTATATCTATTATGTCTAGATTTTACACCTCTATATTATCTATTATGTCTACATTTTATACCTCTATCTATTATGTCGATTATGTCTATATTTTATATCTATATTTATTATATGAATTAAGTCTATATTTTATACCTATATCTATTATGTCTATATTTTTCCTATATCTATTATTTCTATTTTGTCTGTATTTTCTTGCTGTATCTATAATATTTATTATGTCTATATTTTATACCTATATCTATTATATCTATAATGTCTGTATTTTACTCCTATGTCTGTTATGTCTATATTTTATACCTCTATCAATAATATCGATTATGTCTATGTTTTAGACCCCTATCTATTATATCTATAATGTCTATATTTTACAACTATGTCTGTTTTATCTATTATGTCTATATTTTATACCTATATCTATTATATCTATTATGTCTATATTTTATACCTATATCTATTATATCCATTTTGTCTATCTTTTAAACCTATATCTATTATATCTATTATGTATATATCTACAATATCTATTATGTCTATATTTTATAACTATGTCTTTTTTATCTATTGTCCATATTTTGTACCTATATCTATTATATCTATTATGTCTATATTTTATACCTCTATCTATTATATCTATTATATCTATGTTTTCTACCCCTATCTATTACATCTATTATGTCTATTTTTTATACTTCTATTATATCTATTATGTCTATACTTTATACCTCTATTCATTATATCAATATATCTATTATATCTATATTTTATACCTCTATCTATTATTTCTATTATGTCTGTATTTGATACCTATATCTATTATGTAGGTATTTTATACCTATATCTATTATATCTATTATGTCTATATTTTATACCTACATCTATTATATCTATTATGTCTATATTTTATACCTATATCCATTATGTCGTTTATGACTATGTTTTATACCTATATCTATTATATTTATAATGTATATATTTTATACCTCTATCTATTATATCTATTATGTCTATATTTTATACCTATATCTGTTATACGTATAATGTCTATATTTTATCCCTCTATCTGTTATATCTATTATATCTATATTTTATACCTATATCCATTATGTCTATTATGTCTATATTTTATACCTATATCTATTATATCTATTATGTGTATATTTTATACCTATATCTATTATTTCTATTATGTCTATATTTTTTACCTAAATCTATTATGTCTATATTTTATACTGGTATCTATTAAATCTATTTTTTATACGTATATCTATTATATCTATTATATCTATATTTTATTGCTATATATAATATCTATATTTTATACCTATATCTATTATAACCATTATGTCTATAGTTTATAACTATATCTATTATATCTATTATGTCTATATTTTCTACTTATATCTATTATGTCTATATTTTATATCTATATCTATTATGTCTAATATGTCTATATTTTTTACCTATATCTATTATGTCTATATTTTATACCTATATCTGTTATATCTATTATGTCTACCTATTATACCTATATATATCATACTTATTATGTCTATATTTTATACCCATATATATCATATCTATTATGTCTATGTTTTATGCCTATATCTATTACATCTCTTATGTCTATATTTTCTACCTATATCTATTATATCTATTATGTCTATATTTTATGCCTATATCTATTATATCCACTATATCTATATTTTATACCTATATCTATTGTACCTACTATGTCTCTATTTCATACCTACATCTATTATAGCTATTATGTCTATATTTTATACCGATATCTATTACGACTATATTTTATACCTAAATCTAATATATCTATTATGTCTATATTTTATACCTCTATCTCTTATATCTATTATGTCTATATTTTATACCTATATCTATCATATCTAGTATGTGTATGTTTCATATCTATATCTATTATATCTATTATGTCTATATTTTATACCTATATCTATTTTATCTCCTATGTCTATATTTTTTACCTATATCTATTATGTGTATTTTATCTATATTTTATACCTATAACTATTATATCTATTTTATCTATATTTTATACCTATATCTATTTTATCTATATTTTACACCTATATCTATTATATCTATAATATTTATATATTGTAACTATATCTATTATATCTATATTTTATACCTATATCTATTATATGTATATTTTATAACTATATCTATCTTATCTCTATTTTATACGTGTACATATTATATTTATTATATCTATATTTTATACCTATATCTATTATGTCTATATTTTATACTTCTATCTATTATGTCTATTTTGTCTATAATTTACAACTTTATCTATTATATCTATTATGTCTGTAATTTATACATATATGTATAACGCCTATATTTTATACCTATATTTATTATATCTATTCTGTCTATATTTTATACCTATATCTACTATATATATTATATCAATATTTTATACCTATTTCTATTATGTCTATATTTTATAACTCTATCTATTATATGTATTATGTCTATATTTTATACCTATATCTCCTATATCTATTATGTCTATATTTTATACTTATATCTATTATAACTATTATGTCTATATTTTTTACCTGTATCTATTAGGTCTAGATTTTATAGCTGTATCTTTTATTTCTATATTTTATACCTATATCTATTATATTTATTATGTCTATATTTTATACCTCTATCTATTATATCTATTATGTCTATATTTTATACCTATCTGTATTATATCAATTATGTCTATATTTTATACCTCTATCTATTTTATCTCTTATGTCTATATTTTATACCCCTATCTATTATATCTATTATGTCTTATTTTATACCTCTATCTATTTTATCTGTCTATATTTCATAACTCTATATATTATATCTATTATGTCTACATTTTATACCTATATCTGCTTTTTCTATATTTTATACCTCTATCTATTATATCTATTATGACTCTATTTTATACCAATATCTATTATATCTATTTTGTGTATATTTTAAACCTATATCTATTATATCTATTAGGTCTATATTTTATACCTATATTTATTATGTCTATATTTTATACCTCTATCTATTAAATCTATTATGTCTGTATTTTACACCTCTATTATATCTATTATTTCTACATTTTGTACCTCTATCTATTAGGTGTATTATGTCTATAGTTATAACTATATTTATTATATATATTATGTCTATGTTTATACCTATATCTATTATGTCTATATTTTACCTCTATTTATTATATCTTTTATGTCTATATTTTATATTTATATCTATTATGTTTATATTTGATACCTATATATATTATGTCTATTGTCTATATTTCTAATCTTTATATATATTGTCTACGTTTTATACGTATATCTATTATATCTATGATGTCTATATTTTATACCTAAATCTATTATAACTATTATATCTTTATTGCATACCTCTATCTATTATTTCCATTATGTCTATATTTTATACCTCTATTATATCTATTATGTCTATATTTTATACATGTATCTATTATATCCAGTATGTGTATATTTTATACATATATCTATTATATCTATTATGTCTATATTTCATACCTATATCTATTATGTCTGCTATGTCTCTATTTTATACCAATGTCTATTGTATCTATTTTATTTATATTTTATACCTATAACCATTATATCTATTTTATCTATATTTTATACCTATATATCTATTATATCTATATTTTATGCCTATATTTATTATGTCGATACTTTATACGTATATCTATTATATCAATTATGTCTATATTTTATACCTTTATATCTTATATCTATTGTGTCTATATTTTACACCTCTGTCCATTATATCTATTATATCTATATTTTATGCCTATATCTATTATGTCTATATTTTATACCTATATCTATTATATCAATTATATCTATATTTTATATCTATATCTATTATATCTATTATGTCTCTATCTCATACATATATCTATTATATCTATTATGTCTATATTTTATAAATATATTTATTATATCTATTATGTCTATATTTGATACCTATATTTTTTATATCTATTTTGTCTATATTTTATACCTATTTCAATTATGTCCGTATTTTATTCCTATATCTATTATATCTATTATGTCTTTATTATATACCTATATCTATTATATCTACTATGTCTATATTTTACACCTATATCTATTATATCTATTATGTCTATATTTTATACCCATCTCTATTATATCTATTATGTTTATATTTTATACCTATATCTATTATATCTGCTATGTCTCTTTTTTATACCTATGTCTATTGTACCTTTTTTATTTATATTTTATACCTATATCCATTATATCTATATTATCTATATTTTATACTTCTATATATTATATCGATTATATCTATATTTTATGCCTATATCTATTATGTCTATATTTTATACCTATATCTACTATATCTATTATGTCTATATTTTATAACTATATCTATTATATTTCTTATGTCTCTATTTAATACCTATATCTATTATATCTATTTTGTCTATATCTATTATACCTATTATGTCTATATTTTATACCTATATCTATTATATCTATTGTCTATATATTATACCTATATCTATTATGTCTAAATTTTATACCTATATCTGTTATATCTATTATGTCTATATTTTATGACTATATCTATTATATCTATTATGTCTATATATTATACCTATAACTATTATATCTATTTTGTCTATATCTGTTATACCTATTATATCCATCTTTCATACCTGTTTTTATTATATCTATTGCCTATATTTTATACCTCTGTCTAGCATATCTTTCATGTCTTTATTTTTTTTTTTTTTTTTTTTTTTTTTTTTTTTTTTTTTTTTTTGAGACGGAGTCTTGCTCTGTCGCCTGGGCTGGAGTGCAGTGGCCGGATCTCAGCTCACTGCAATCTCCGCCTCCCGGGTTTACGCCATTCTCCTGCCTCAGCCTCCCGAGTAGCTGGGACTACAGGCGCCCGCCACCTCGCCCGGCTAGTTTTTTGTATTTTTAGTAGAGACGGGGTTTCACCGTGTTAGCCAGGATGGTCTCGATCTCCTGACCTCGTGATCCGCCCGTCTCAGCCTCCCAAAGTGCTGGGATTACAGGCTTGAGCCACCGCGCCCGGCTTCATGTCTTTATTTTATACCTATATCTATTATATCTATTATGTCTATATTCTATACCTATATCTATTATATCTATCATGTCGATATTTTATACCTATATCTATTATGTCTCTTATGTGTATATTTTATACCTATATATTATTATATCTATTATGTCTATATTTTATACCTATATGTATTAAGTCTATATGTTATACCTACATTTATTATATCTATTATGTCTATATTTTATACCTATATCTATTATGTCTATATTTTATACCTATATGTATTAAGTCTATATTTTATAACTGCATTTATTGTATCTTTTATGTCTATATTTTATACCTATGTCTATTATGTCTATATTTTATAACGATATCTATTATGTCTACATTTTATACCTATATCTATTATATCATCTATGTGTATATTTTATATATATATCTATTATGTCTATATTTTATAGCTATATCTATTATATCTATTATGTCTATATTTTATACCTATATCTATTATGTCTATATTTTATACCTATATGTATTACGTCAATATTTTATAACTGCATTTATTATATCTATTATGTCTATATTTTATACCTATATCTATTATGTCTATATTTTATATGGATATCTATTATGTCTACATTTTATACCTATATCTATTATATCATCTATGTGTATATTTTATATATATATCTATTATTTCTATATTTTATAGCTATATCTATTATATCTATTATGTCTATATTTTTATACCTATATCTATTATATCTATTATGTCTATATTTTATACCTATATCAATTATATCTATTATGTGTATTTCATACCTATATCTATTATGCCTATATTTTATACCCATATCTATTATATCTATTATGTCTATGTTTTATACCTATTTCTATTATATCTATTATGTCTATATTTTATACCAATATCTACTATATCTATATTTTATGCCTATATGTATTATATGTATCTTTTATACCTATATCTATTATATCTATTATGTCTGTATTTTATACATATATCTATTATATCTATTATGTATATATTTTATACTTGTACCTACTATATCTCCATGTTTGAATTTTACACCTATGTCTATTATGTATATATTTTATACCTGTATCTATTATACCTATTATGTCTATATTTTATAACTATATGTATTATATCTATAATGTCTATATTTTATACCTTTATCTATTATATCTATTCTGTCTATATTGTATACCTATATATATTATATCTATTATGTCTATATTTTATAACAATATCCATTAAATCATTTATGTGTATATTTTATATCGTTATCTATTACATCTACTGTGTCTATATTTTATACCTATATCTATTATATCTGTTATGTCTATATTTCACACCTATATTTATTATATCCACTATATCTATATTTTATACCTATGTCTATTATATCTATATTTGATACCTATATCCATTATATCAATTATATCTATAGATTATACGTATATTTATTATATCTATGATGTCTACATTTTATAGCTATATCTATTATATCTATTATATATATAATTTATACGTATATCTATTATAGCTATATTTTATACCTATAACTATTATATCTATATTTTATACTTATATCTATTATATCTACTGTCTATATTTTATACCTGTATCTATTATATCTATTTTATATACGTATATCTATGACATCTATTATATCTATATTTTATAGCTATATCTATTATATCTAATATGTCTATATTTTATACCTATATCTATTATAACTGTTATGTCTATATTTTATAGATATATCTATTATGGCTATATATTATACCTAGATCTATTATGTCTGTATTTTATATCTATATCTATTATGTATTTATTTTATACCTATATCTATTATATCTATTATGTCTATACTTTATATCTGTTTCTATTATATCTATTATGTCTATATTTTATAGCTATATCTAATATGTCTATATTTTATACCTATATGTATTATATCTATGATGTCTATATTTTATACCTATATGTATTATATCTTTTATGTCTATATGTTATCCCTGTAACTATTATATCTATTATGTCTACATTTTATACCTATATCTATTATATCTATTATGTGTATATATATTTTTTTTTTATTATACTTTAAGTTCTAGGGTACATGTGCATAACGTGCAGGTTTGTTACATGTGTATACTTATGCCATGTTGGTGTGCTGCACCCATCAACTCGTCAGCACCCATCAATTCATCATTTATACCATGTATAACTCCCCAATGCAATCACTCCGTCCTCCCCCCTCCCCCCTCCCCATGATAGGCCCCAGTGCGTGATGTTCCCCTTCCCGAGTCCAAGTGATCTCATTGTTCAGTTCCCACCTATGAGTGAGAACATACGGTGTTTGGTTTTCTGTTCTTGTGATAGTTTGCTAAGAATGATGGTTTCCAGCTGCATCCATGTCCCTATATCTATTATGTCTATATTTGATACCTGTATCGATTATATGTATTATGTCTATATTTTATAACTATATCTATTATATCTCTTATGTCTATATTTTATAAATATATCTATTGTATGTATTATGTTTATATTTTATCCCCATATCTATTATGTGTATATTTTATATTTTTATCTATTATATCTATTATGTCTGTTTTTTATACCTATATCTATTATATCTATTATGTCTGTATTTTATGACTATATATATTATATCCCCTATATGTATATTATATACTTATATCTATCATATCTATATTTGATTCCTATATCCATTATATCTATTATATCTATATTTTATACATATATGTATCATATCTATTATGTCTATATTTTATGCCTATATCTATTATAACTATTATATCTATATTTTATATTATATCTATTATAACCATATTTTCTACCTATATCCATTATATCTATATTTTTTCTATATCTATTATATATATTTATATTTTATAATTATATCTATTATATCTATGTTTTATACCTATATTTAATATATCTATTGTCTATATTATATACCTGTATCTATTATATCTATTTTTTATACATATATCTATTATATCTATTATATCTAAATTTTATGCCTATATCTATTATATCTATATTTTTTACCTGTATCTATTATATCTATTATGTATATATTTTATACATATATCTATCTATTATGTCTAAATATTATACCTATATCTATTATGTCTATATTTTACACCTATATCTATTATATCAACTAGGTGTATATTTTATACGTATATCCATTATGTCTATATTGCATACCTATATCTATTTTATATATTATGTCTATATTTCATACCTATATGTATCATATCTATTATGTCTATATTTTATACCTATATTTATTATGTCTATTTTTTATTCTTACATGTGTTATATCTATTATGTCTATATTTCATACCTATATGTATTATATCTTTTATTACAATATTTTATACCTATAAATATTATATCTATTATGTCTATATTTTATAACTATATCTATTATATCCATTATGTGTATATTTGATACCTATATCTATTATATCTATTATGTCTATTTTTTATATCTGTATCTATTATATCTATTATGTCTATATTTTATACCTATATCTATCAAATCTATTATATCTCTATTTTATGCCTATATTTGTTATATCTATTATGTCTATATTGCATAGCTATATCTGTTGTATGTATTATGTCTATATTTTATACCCATATCTATTATATCCATTATGACTATACTTTATACCTATATCTATTATGTGTATATTTTATACCTATATCTATTATATCTATTATGTCTATATTTTATACCAGTATCTATTATATCCATTATGTCTATATTATTATAATTATATTAATTATGTCTATATTTATACCTATATCTATTGTATCTCTTATGTTTATATTTTATACCTATATCTATTATTTATATTATGTTTATATTTTATACCCATATCTATTATGTATATATTTTATACCTATATCTATTATATCTATTATGTCTATATTTTATACCTATATCTCTTTTACCACTTATGTCTATATTTTATACCTATATCTATTTTATCCATTGTGTCTCTACTTTATACCTATATCTATTATGTCTATATTTTATATCTTTATCTATTATATTTATTATGTCGATGTTTTATACCTATATCTATTATATCTATTATGTCTATATTTTGTGTCTATATCTATTATAACCACTATATTTATATTTATTACCTCTATCTATTACATGTATGTTTGATACCTAAATCCATTATATCTATTATATTTATATTTCATACATATTTATATCATACCTATTATGTCTATATTTTATGCCTATATCTATTATATCTATTATATCTATATTTTATACCTATATCTATTATAGCCATATTTTATACCTATACACATTGTATCTATATTTTTTGCCTATATCTATTATATCTATTATATTTATATTGTATGATTATATCGATTATATCTATATTTTATATCTATTTCTATTATATCTATTGTCTATATATTATGCCTGTATCTATTATATCTATTTTTTATACATATATATCTATTATATCTATTATATCTATATTTTATACCTATATCTATTATATCTATACTTTGTACCTGTATCTATTATATCTATTATGTCTATATTTTATACCTATATCTATTATATCTATGCTTTGTACCTGGATCTATTATATCTATTATGTCTATATTTTATACCAATATCTATTATACCTATTCTGTTTATATTTTATACCTGTATCTATTATATCTATTATATCTATATTTTATACCTTTATCTATTATATCTATTATTTCTATATTTTGTACCTATATCTATTGCATCTATTATGTCTGTATTTTATATATATGTCTATTATATCTATTATGTCTATATTTTATACCTATATCTTTTGTATGTATTATGTCTGCATTTTACACTGATATCTATTATATCTATGATGTCTGTACTTAATGCCTGTATCTATTATGTCTATATTTTACCTCTATCTATTATATCTATTATGTCTATATTTTATAACTGTATCTATTACATCTATTCTGTCTATATATTACACCTATATCTATTATATCTATATTTTATACCTATATCTATTATAACTATATTTTATACCGGTATCTATTATATCTATATTTTATACCTTTATCTGTTATATCTATTACATTTATATTTTCTAATTATATCTATTATATCAATATTTTATAATTATACCTATGATGTCTTTTATATCTATATTTCATACCTATATCTATTATATCTTTTATATCTTTACTTGATACCTATATCTTTTATGTCTATATTTTATACCTATAACTATTATATCTATTATGTCTATATTTTATACCTGTATCTATTGTAAGTATTATGTCTATATTTTATACCTATATCTATTATGTCTATATTTCATGCCTATATCTATTATATCTATTATGTCTATATTTTATACCTATATCTATTATATCTACTATGTCTATATCTATTGTATCTATTATGTCTATATTTTATACCTATATCTATTATATCTATTATGTCTATATTTTATACCCATATCTATTATATCTATTATGTCTATATTTTATACCTATATCTATTATGTCGATATTTATACCTATATCTATTACAACTATTATGTCTATATTTTATAACTATATGTGTTATAGCTATTCTGTCTATATTTTATACCTATATCTATTTTCTCTACCTTTCATACCTATATCTATTATGTCTATTATGTCTATATTTTATACCTATATCTATTATATCCATTATGTCTACATTTTTTACCTATATCTATTATATCTATTATACTTATATTTTATAATTATATCTATTATATCTATATTTTATACCTATATCTATTATATCTATTATTTTTTATTTTATATCTATACCTACTATATCTATATTTTATAAGTATTTCTATTATAACTATTATGTCTATATTTTATACCTATATCTATTATATCTATATTTTCCACCTGTATGTATTATGCCTATTTTGTCTATATTTTATACCCATATCTATTGTATCTATTATGTCTATATTTTATACCTATATCTATTATATCTATTATGTCTTTATTTTATACTTATATCTATTATGTCTATATTTTAGAGCTATATCAATTATATCTATTATGTCTATATTTTATACCTATATATATTATATCCATTATGTTTATATTTTATACCTATATTTATTATATCTACTATGTCTATATTTTATGCCTATATCTATTAGATCTGCTATGTCTATATTTTATACCTGTGTCTGTTGTATCTATTATGTCTATATTTTATACCTCTATCTACTATATCTATTATGTCTACATTTTATACCTATATCTATTATATCTATTGTGTCTATATTTTATACCTGTATCTTTTATATCTATTATGTCTATATTTTATAACTAAATCTATTATAACAATTATGTGTTTATTTTATACCTATATCTATTATACATATTATGTCTATACTTTATACGTATATCTATTATATCTATTATGTCTATATTTTATAACTGTACCAATTATATCTGTTACGTCTATATTTTACACCTATATTTAATATGTCTATTATGTCTATATATTATACCTGTATGTATTGTATCTATTATGTCTATATTTATACCTATATCTATTATGTCTATATTTTATACCTCTCTCTATTATATCTACTATGTCTATATTTTATACCTATGTGTATTATATCTATTATGTCTATATTTTATACCTACATCTATTATATCTATTATGTCCATATTTTATACATATATCTATTATATCTATTACGTCTATATTTTATATTATATCTATTAGTCTATCAGGTCTATAATTATACCAATATTATTATTCATACTATATCAATATTTTCTAACGATATCTATTATCTCGAGTAGTTTATATTTGTCCCTATACCTATGATATCTATTATATCTATATTTATAACTTAGATCTATTATATCCGATTAATCTACATTTATACCTATATCTATAATATCTATATTTATACCTATATCAATTATATCTATTATATCGATTATACCTATACTTATTATATCTATATTATACCTATATATATTATATCCCTTATATCTATATTTTACACCTATATCTATTATACCTATATTTTATACCTATATCTATTATATCTATTATGTCTATATTTATACCTATATCTATTATATC
>NW_022141899.1:0-28468 GCF_007565055.1 Rhinopithecus roxellana | reverse complement strand
GATATCGATTTTTGAATTATATCTGTATAATATTTCGGGCTCTATGTACATTAAGCACCGAGATCTATTCTGTCTATATTTGGATTCCTATATCTATTAGATACTATTAGGTCTTATTCATCCTTATTCGATTATTCTAGTTAATATATGTTTTTTTACCTATATCTATTATATCTAAGTTAGTCTATCATATGATTCTATTATAATCTGTAATTTAAACGTATATCTATTATATCTATATTTTCTAACTGATATCTATTATCTCTATTATGTATAATGTGGCATATGTATAATCTATATTCTACTATGTCTATATCTTATACTATGTCTATATTATTTCTTATGTGATAAGATTGTAACTATATCTATTATATCTATTATGTACTAATATTTTGATAACCTATGTTAATATTATATCTTATATATGTCTATATTTAAATACCTAGATCTAGTATTCTATAGTGTATACCTATATAAATTATAGCTATGTGTCTATATGTTATACCTTCTATCTATTAATTCTATTATGTCTAATATTTTATACATGTAAGCAATTAATGCTTATTATATCTATATTTGTATACTAAATCTATTATATCTTAGGTTAATACGTAATCTATTATATCTATTTTATACTATATGTTTGAGCCTATATCTATTATTCTTATTTGTAATATATACCTGTATCTATTATATCAGATTATGTCTATATTTTTACCTATACCAATTATAATCGATATGTTATAGCTAAGGTATGTATCTAAGGTTAAGTTCCTTAATCTATGTTTATTTCGTAGGTCTATACTATAACTATAGCTAGGTTATACCTTTTGTCACTATTATTATACCTATAACTATTTAATCTATATGTTACCCTATATCGTACTGTAAGTCGGTTATATTTATATTTTGGTAACAGTATTCTATGTCTATATTTTAACCGATTCGACCTATACTATGATTCTAAATTTGTATACCTAATTGAATTATAATCCATATTTTTATACTATATCTATTTTTATCTATTATATCTAGATTTTAAACGCAATCTAATCTAATTTTATTGTATTTTAGACCTATTCTGTATTCTTATTTGTCTATATCTTATACCTATATCGATTATATCGATTTGGTCGTATTTCATACCTATCTCTATTTTCGACTTTATGTCTATATTTATAATATATCTCTTATAAATCTATTAGTCTATTTTTTATATCCAGATGTACATCTATTATGTATAGGTTTTATACGTAGATTCTATTATATCTATTAGTCTTAGATTTCAATACCCATATCTTATCTATTAGGTTCTACGTTTAATACCTATATCGATTATGTCTATATTTGAGACCATATCAATTATATCATAAGATCTATATTTTAATACTTATTCCATTATTCTATGATTCTATATTTTATACCGTATCTATTATAACGGTTATGTCTATATTTTATTACTTATCTCTTATAGCTTTCTGTCTATTTTTTATGCCTATATCTTTAATATGTCTATTTTGGTCTATAGTGTATACCTATATCGACTTATATCGATGATGGTAGTTATTTTATACCTAAAATCTATTATATCTTATGTCTATTGGGGTGGCCTATGCTGAGTTGCCTTATTTTAAACTATATCTAGTATATCTATTACGGTTCTATTTGTTATAGGTTATATCTATTATATCGCGTTGTCATCTATTTTTTAATAACCTTTCTCGGATAACTTTTATGAGGTCCTATATTTTATCTATATGTATTATTATCTACATTTAATACCTAGATCATTATAATCTATTATCGCTATAGTTTAGTACTTTGTAAATCTATCATTCGTTATATCTATATTTTGCTCTAGAGCTATTGTATCTCCATGTATGATTCGCCTATTATATCTATTAGTCAAACATTTTTGGACCTTTATCTAGTAGGCTATTTTTTCTATTATTTGTATACTATATTATTCTAAATTCTTATGTCTATTTTTATGACCTATAGGATATTATAATCTAGATTTTATAACAATATCAATTAAGATCTATTTGTTGTCTATATTTAATACTAAGATCTATTAGAATCTTTATAGTCTAATATGTATAACTATAACTATAGAATATCTTATATATCTATATGTTGTACCGATATCTATTATGTCGATATGTGAATACCTATAATCTATTAAATAATTATGTCATATGTTAATACCTATAGCTATTATATCTATTAGAAGATTATATGTCCTTACCTATATACCTATTATAACTCATTATGTTTTTTACATATACAATTATAACTATTTTATTTATTTTTTATAATGATATCTAGGTAAGATCTATATTTCCATACCTAGTATCGATTATATCTATTGTCGTTATTTTTCATACCTGTATCTATTGATCTATTTTTATATGTAATCTGTTTATATATTAAATCTATATTTTATACTGATATATATTATTTCTCTATTTTATACCGGTATGATGATATCTATTAGTCTATATGTTGTATACCTATAGCTAGTAGATCTAGATGTCCTATATGTTATACCCTATATCTATCATATACTCATCATGTTCTATATTTTATGAAAGCGTATATCTCTTATATCTTGCTTGATACCTATATCCTTTAAATCTACTATATCTATATTATTATACATATATCTATCATATCATTATGTCGATATTTTATGATCATCTCTATTTTTATCTATTATATCGATTATATGTTTTTTTTTTTTTTGTGATATTTTTTTTTTTTTATTTTTTTTTTTTATTATACTTTAAGTTCTAGGGTACATGTGCAATAACGTGCAGGTTTGTTCATATGATATACTTATGCCATGTTGGTGTGGCTGCACCATCACATCGTCAGCACCCTCAATTCATCATTTATATCATGTATAACTCCCCCATGCAATCCCTCCCTCCTCCCCCCTCCCCCCTACACCCTGATAGGCCCCAGTTGCGTGATGTCCCCTTCCCGAGTCAAGTGATCGCCATTGTTCATTCCCACCTATGAGTGAAGGACATGCGTGTTTGGTTTTCTTTCTTTGTGATAGTTTTGCTAAGAATGATGGTTTCCGCTGCATCCATGTCCCCACAAAGGACGCAAACTCATCCTTTTTTATGGCTGCATATTTCCATGGTGTATATGTGCCACATTTTCTTAATCCGTCTGTCACAGATATGACATTTGGGTTGATTCCAGTCTTTGCTATTGTGAATATGCGCAATAACCATACGGTGCATTGTCTTGTAGTAGAAAATTTAATCCTTTGGGTATATACCCAGTAGTGGGATGGCTGGTCATATGGTACATCTAGTTCTAGATCCTTGGGAATTGCCATACTGTTTCCATAGGTTGAACTAGTTTACCATCCCACCCACAGCGTAAAAGTGTTCCTATTTCTCCACATCCGCTTCCAAACCCCTGTTGTTTTCCTGACTTCTTAAGGATGCCATTCTAACTATGGTGTGAGATGGTATCCATTTGGTTTTGATTTGCATTTCTCTGAGGCAGAGTGACGATGAGCATTTTTTCAATGTGTCTGTTGGCTGTATGAATATCTTCTTTTGAGAAATGTCTGTTTCATATCCTTTGCCCACTTTTTGATGGGGTTTGTTTTTGTTTTTTTCTCGTATATTGTTTGAGTTCTTTTAGATTCTGGATATTAGCTCTTTGCAGATGAGTAGTTGGCAAAAATTTTCTCCCATTCCGTAGGTTGCCTAGTCACTCTGATGGTAGTTCTTTCTTTTCTGTGCAAAAGCCTTTAGAGTTTAATTAGATCCCATTGCAATTTTTTTGCTTTTGGCTGCCGTTGCTTTTGGTGTTTTAGACAGGAAGTCCTTGCCCATGCCTAGGTCCTGATGGTACACCTAGATTTTCTTCTAGGGTTTTTATGGTATAGGTCTACATTTAAGTCTGTCTATATTTTTTTATACCTATAGCTAGTATACTATTATGTTATATTTTAACCTTCAATCTACTATCCTCTTATGTCTATATTTTCATACCTAGTTCTACTTATATCTATTGTGTCTTTTATACCTATATCTATTGTCTATATTTTAATAATCCTTAATCTATATATCCTATTATGTCTATAATTTTATACCTATATCTAGTTATATCTATTAGTCCTATTTTTATGTGCCTATAATCCATTATATCCCAATATATCTATATTTTATAACCGATATTATGTCTCGATATTTGATACCGATATCATTATATCTGATTATATCAATAATTTTATACATATAACTATTTATCTAATTGGTCTATATTTTATACTGTGTATCATTACAATCGTTTTTTAAATGTACTTTATACCTATTAGTTCTTATTATTTTTATACCTATAGTCTAGTTTATCTATATTTTGTACCTGATTATCTATTTATCTATCTATTATGTCCATATATTATACCTATATCTATTATGTCTATATTTTATACCTATATCTATTATATCTATGATGTCTGCATTTATACCTATATGTATTATATCTTGATGGCTATATTTAATCCCTATATCTATTATATCTATTATGTCTACATTTTATACTTATATCTATTATATCTATTATGGTTATATTTTATAACTATATCTATTATATCTATTATGTAGATATTTTATAACGATATCTGTTCTGTCTATATTTTATACCTATATCTATTATATCTTTGATGTCTATATTTTATACGTATATATATTATATATATTATGTCTATATTTTATACCTATATGTATTATATCTATTATATCTATATTTTATACCTATATCTATTATGTCTATTATGTCTACATTTTAGACCTATATCTATTATATCTATGATGTCTATATTTTATACGTATATCTATTGTATCTGTTAGTCTATATTTTATACCTATATCTTTAATATCTCTGATGTCTATATTTTATACCTATATTTACTATGTCTATTATGTCTATATTTCATAACTTTGTCTATTGTATCTATTATGTCTGTATTTTATACCTATATCTATTATATCTATAATAGTCTATCTTTTATACCTATATGTATTACATCTATTATTTCAATATTTTATACCTTTATCTATTATATCTATTATATCTATTTTTTATACCTATATCTATTATATCTTTGTTTAATACCTATATCTATATCTATTGTGTCTATATTTCATAGCTATATGTTATATCTACATTTTATACCTATATCTATTATGTCTTCTATGTCTATATTTTATACCTATATTTATTATATCTATTATGTGTATTATTTTTTACCTATATCTACTATATCTATTATGTTTATATTTTATACCTATATCAGTTATGTCTATATTTTATACCTATATCTATTGTATCCATTAAGTCTACATTTTATACCTTTATCTTTTATATCTATTATGTCTATATTTTATACCTATACCTATTATGTCTATATTTTATACCGATATCTATTATATGCATTATGTCTATATTTTATACCTATATCAATTATATCTATATTTTCTACGTACATCTATTATACCTATTATGTCTACATTTTATACCTGTATCTATCATGGCTATATTTTATATCTATATCTGTTATATCTATTATGTCAATATTTTATCCCTATATCATTATATCTATTATATCTATATTTTATAACTATATCTAATATATCTATTATGTCTATATTTTATACCCATACCTTTTATGTCTATATTTTATACCTATATCTATTATATGATTTATGTCTATATTTTATACCTATATCAATTATGTCTATATTTTATACCTATATCTACTGTATCGATTATGTCTATATTTTTAACCTATATCAATTATATCTATTTTGTCTATATTTTATACCTATATTTATTATATCTATATTTTATACCAATATCTATCATATCTATATTTTATATGTGTCTATTATATCTATTATGTCTATATTTTATACCTATATTTATTATGTGTATATTTTGTACCTATATTTTTTCTATTATGTCTATATTTTATACCTATATGTATTATATCTATTAGGTCTATATTTTATACCTATGTCTATTATGTCTATAGTTTATACCTATATCTATATTTATTATGTTTATATTTTATACCTACATCTATTATATCTATTATGTCTGTATTTAATACCTTATCTATTTTATCTATTATGTCTATATTTTTTACCCATATGTATTATGTCTATATTTTATACCTATATGTATCTATTATGTCTATATTTTATACTATAACTATTATGTCTATATTTTATACCTATATCTATTATGTCTATATTTTTTACCTCTCTCCATTATATCTATTAGGTCTATATTTTAAACCTATATCTATTATATCTATTATGTCTATATTTTATGCCTATATCTATTATATCTATTATGTCAATATTTATAGCTATACCTATTATGTCTATATTTTATACCTATATCTATTATATCTATTATGTCTATATTTTATACCTCCATCATTTATGTCTATATTTTATACCTATATCTATTATATCTATTATGTCTATATTTTATACCTGTATCTATTATATCTATTATGTATATATCTTATACATATATCTATTATATCTATTATGTCTATATTTGATACCTATATCTTTTATATCTATTTTGTCTATATTTTATACCTATTTCAATTATGTCTGTATTTTATTCCTGTATCTACTATATCTATTTTATCTCTATTTTATACCTATATCTATTATATCTTTTATATTTATATTTTATAATTATATCTATTATATCTATATTTTATACCTATATCTATTTTATCTATTGTCTATATTTTATTTTATTTTATCTATTTATTTTTTTTTTTATTATACTTTAAGTTCTAGGGTACATGTGCATAACGTGCAGGTTTGTTACATATGTATACTTATGCCATGTTGGTGTGCTGCACCCATCAACTCGTCAGCACCCATCAATTCATCATTTATATCATGTATAACTCCCCAATGCAATCCCTCCCTCCTCCCCCCTCCCCCCTCCCCATGATAGGCCCCAGTGCGTGATGTTCCCCTTCCCGAGTCCAAGTGATCTCATTGTTCATTTCCCACCTATGAGTGAGAACATGCGGTGTTTGGTTTTCTCTTCTTGTGATAGTTTGCTAAGAATGATGGTTTCCAGCTGCATCCATGTCCCCACAAAGGACGCAAACTCATCCTTTTTTATGGCTGCATAGTATTCCATGGTGTATATGTGCCACATTTTCTTAATCCAGTCTGTCACAGATGGACATTTGGGTTGATTCCAAGTCTTTGCTATCGTGAATAGTGCCGCAATAAACATACGTGTGCATGTGTCTTTGTAGTAGAATAATTTATAATCCTTTGGGTATATACCCAGTAGTGGGATGGCTGGGTCATATGGTACATCTAGTTCTAGATCCTTGAGGAATTGCCATACTGTTTTCCATAATGGTTGAACTAGTTTACAATCCCACCAACAGCGTAAAAGTGTTCCTATTTCTCCACATCCTCTCCAACACCTGTTGTTTCCTGACTTCTTAATGATTGCCATTCTAACTGGTGTGAGATGGTATCTCATTGTGGTTTTGATTTGCATTTCTCTGATGGCGAGTGACGATGAGCATTTTTTCATGTGTCTGTTGGCTGTATGAATATCTTCTTTTGAGAAATGTCTGTTCATATCCTTTGCCCACTTTTTGATGGGGTTGTTTGTTTTTTTCTCGTATATTTGTTTGAGTTCTTTGTAGATTCTGGATATTAGCTCTTTGTCAGATGAGTAGGTTGCAAAAATTTTCTCCCATTCCGTAGGTTGCCTATTCACTCTGATGGTAGTTTCTTTTGCTGTGCAAAAGCTCTTTAGTTTAATTAGATCCCATTTGTCAATTTTGCTTTTGCTGCCGTTGCTTTTGGTGTTTTAGACATGAAGTCCTTGCCCATGCCTATGTCCTGAATGGTACTACCTAGATTTTCTTCTAGGGTTTTTATGGTATTAGGTCTAACATTTAAGTCTGTCTATATTTTATACCTATATCTATTATATCTATTATGTCTATATTTTAAACCTTCATCTACTATACCTCTTATGTCTATATTTTATACCTATATCTATTATATCTATTGTGTCTATACTTTATACCTATATCTATTGTCTATATTTTATATCCTTATCTATTATATCTATTATGTCTATATTTTATACCTATATCTATTATATCTATTATGTCTATTTTTTATGCCTATATCCATTATATCCACAATATATCTATATTTTATACCTATATTATGTCTATATTTGATACCTATATCCATTATATCTATTATATCAATATTTTATACATATATCTATTATATCTATTGTCTATATTTTATACGTGTATCTATTACATCTTTTTTATACCTGTATCTATTATATCTATTATTTCTATATTTTATACCTATATCTATGTTATCTATATTTTGTACCTGTATCTATTATATCTATTATGTCCATATTTTATACGTATATCTATTATATCTATTATGTCTATATTTTATACCTATATCTATTATATCTATTATGTCTGTATATACCTATATTTATTATCTATTATGTCTATATTAGATAACTATATCTATTATGTCTATTATGTCTATATTTTATACCTATATCTATTATATCTATTATATCTATATTTTAACCTATATCTATTATAACTATATTTTATACCTATATCTATATATCTATATTTTATACCCCTATCTATTATATCTTTTATGTCCATATTTTATACCAATATCTATTATATCTATTATGTCTATACTTTATACCAATGTCTATTACATCTATTTGTCTATATTTTATACCTATATCTCTAATATCTATTATGTCTGTATTTCATACCTATCTATTATATATTATGTCTATATTTTATACCTATATATATTTAGTCTGTATTTTATACCTATATCTATTATATCTATTATGGCTATATTTTATACCTATATCTATTATATCTATTATGTCTATATTTTATACCTATATCTATTATAACTCTTATGTCTATATTTTATAGGTATATCTGTTATGTCTATATTTTATACCTATATCTATTATGTCTGTATTTTATACGAATATATATTATGTGTTTATTTTATACTTATATCTATATTATCTATTATGTCTATATTTTATACCTATATCTATAATATCTATTATATCTACGTTTAATACCTCTATCTATTATATCTATTATGTCTATATTTTATACCTATATCTATTGTATCTATTATGTCTATATTTTATACCTATATCTATTATAACTATTATGTCTATATTTTATTACTCTATCTCTTATATCTATTATGTCTATATTTTATACCTATATCTATTATATCTATTATGTCTACATATTATATCTATATCTATTATATATATGAAGTCTATATTTTATAATTATATATATTTTATCTATCATGTCTATATTTTATACCTATATCTATTATAACTATTATGTCTATATTTTATAACTATATCTCTTATATCTGTTATGTATATATTTTATACATATAACTATTATGTGTATATTTTATACCTCTATCTATTCTATCTATTATATCTATATTTTCTATCTATATCTATTATGTCTATTTTTTATACCTATATCTATTATATCTATTATGTCCATATTTTATACCTGTACCTATTATGTCTATATTTTATACCTCTATCTATTAAATCTACTATGTCTATATTTTCTACGTATATCTATTATATCTCTTATGTCTATATTTTATATCTATGTCTATTATATCTATTATGTCTATATTTTATACCTATTATTATATCTATTATGTCTATATTTAATACTTCTATCTATTTTACCTATTATGTCTATATTTTATACCTATATCTATTATGTCTATTATGTGTATATTTTATACCCATATCTATTACGTCTATATTTTATATCTATATCTTTTATCTACTATATCTATATTTTATTCGTATATGTATTATATATATTATGTCTATTTTTTATACCTACATCTATTCTACCTTTTATGTTTATATTTTATACGTATATCTACTATATGTATATTTTATACCTGTATCTACTATATGTATTATGTCTATATTTTATACCTATATCTATTATACTTATAATGTCTATATTTTATACCTATAAATAGTATATCTATTATGTCTGTATTTTATACCTATATCTATAATATCTATTATGTCTGTATTTTATACCTATATCTATTATGTCTATTATGTCTATATTTAACTATATCTGTTATATCTATTATGTCTATATTTCATACCAATATTTATTATATCTATTATGTCTATATCTATTGTATCTATCATGTCTATAATTTATACCTATATCTATTATATCTATTATTTCTATGTTTTATACCTATATCTATTATATCTATTATGTCCATATTTTATATCTATGTCTGTTATAACTATTATGTCTATATTTATACCTATATCTGTTATATCTATTATGTCTATGTTTTATACCTATGTCTATTATGTCTATATTTTATACCTATATCTATTATAACGATTATGTCTATATTTTAGAAGTATATCTGTTATATCTATTCTCTCTCTATTTTGCACTGATGTCTATTATGTCTATATTTCAAACCTATATCTACTATATCTATTATGACTATATTTTATTCCTTTATCTATTATATCTATTATGTGTATATTTTATACGTATATCTATTATATCAATTATGTCAATATATATTGTACCGATATCTCTTATATTGATTCTGTCTGCATATTATACCTATGTCTATTATATCTATTATGACCATATTTTATACCTATATCTATTATATCTATTGTATCTATATTTTACACCTATATCTATTATATGTATGTTTTATACCTATATCTATTATACCTCTTATGTCTATATTTTACACCTATATCTATTATATCTATTCTGTGTATATTTTATACTTATATCGATTATATCTTTATGTCTATATTTTATACCTATATCTATTATGTCTATACCTTATAACTATATCCATTATATCTATTATGTCTATATTTTATACCTATGTCTATTATATCTATTATGTATATATTTTATACCTATGTCCATTGTGCCTATATTTTATACCTGTATCTATTATATATATTATGTCTATATTTTATACCTATATTTATTATATCTATTATGTTTGTATTCTATACCTATATCTATTATATCTGTTATGCCTCTATTTTTTACCTATATCTATTGAATCTATTATGTCTATATTTTATACCTATATCTTTTGTATGTATTATGTCTATATTTTATACCGATATCTATTATATCTATTATGTCTCTACTTTATACCTATTTCTATTATGTCTATAATTTATACCTGTATCGATTATATTTATTATGTCTATATTTTATACCTATATCTATTATATCACTTATGTCTATATTTTTTACCTATATCTATTATATCTATTGTGTTTATATTTTATACCTATATCGCTTATGTCTGTATTTCATACCTATATCGATTATATCTGTTATGTCTGTATTTTATTCCTATATCTATTATACCTCTTATTTCTATATTTTATACCTATATCTATTATAACTTTATATCTATATTTTATACCTGTATCTATTATATCTATTATGTCTATATTTTATACCTATATCTATTATGTCTATTTTTTATACCTATATCTATTATATCAATTATATCCATATTTTATACTTATATCTAATATATCTATATTTTATACCTATATCTATTATATCTTTATATCTATATTTTATACCTATATCTTTATCTATTATATCTATATTTTATACCTACATCTATTATATCTATCATATCTATATTTTAACTATAGCTGTTATATCTATTATGTCTATATTTGATTCCAATATCTATTATATCTATTATGTCTATATCTATTATATCTATTATGTCTATATTTTATACCTATATCTATTATATCTATTATGTCTATATATTATACCTATGTCTATTATATGTATTATGTCTATATTTTATACCTATATCTCTTATGTCTATATTTTATACCTATATCTATTATAACGATTATGTCTATATTATAGAAGTATATCTGTTATATCTATTCTGTCTCTATTTTGCACCGATGTCTATTATGTCTATATTTCAAACTTATATCTATTATATCTATTATGTCTATATTTTACAGCTATATCTCTTATGTCTATATTTTATGCCTATATCTATTATATCCACTATATCTATATTTTATACGTATATCTATTATATCTATTATGTCTATATTTTATTCCTTTATCTATTATATCTATTATGTGTATATTTTATACGTATATCTATTATATCAATTATGTCTATATTTTATACCGATATCTATTATATTTATTCTGTCTGCATTTTATACCTATGTCTATTATATCTATTATGACTGTATTTCATACCTATATCTATTATGTCTAGGTTTTATACCTATATCTATTATATCAATTATGTCTATATTTTATTCCTATTTCTATTATATCTATTATGTCTATATTTTATGCCTATATATATGATATCTATTATGTCCATATGTTATACTTATGTATATCGTATCTATTATGTCTATATTTTATACCTATATCTATTATATCTATTAATGTCTGTATATCATACCTATATCTATTATATCTATTATGATTATATATTATAACCATGTCTATTATATCTATTATGTTTATATTTTATACCTATATCTATAATATCTATTACATCAATATTTTATAACTATATCTATTATATCTATTATGTCTCTATTTTATACCTATTTCTATAATGTCTATATTTTATACCTATATCTATTATATCTATTATGTGTATATTTTATACCTATATCTATTATATCTATTATGTCTATATTTTATACCTATATCTATTATATGTATGTTTTATACCTATATCTATTATACCTCTTATGTCTATATTTTATACCTATATCTATTATATCTATTATGTCTGTATTTTATACCTATATCTATTATATCTGTTATGTCTATATTTTATACCTCTATCTATTCTGTCTATATTTTATACCTATATCTAATATATCTATTATGTCTGTATTTTATATCTATGTCTATTATATCTATTATGTGTATATTTTATACTTATATCTATTATATCTATGATGTCTATATTTTATACCTATATCTATTATATCTATTTTGTCAAAGTATTATACCTATATCAATTATTTCTATATTTTATACCTATATCTATTTTAACTATTATGTCTATATTTCATAACTATATATTATGTCTATATTTTAAACCTATATCTATTATATGTTCGTTTTATACCTATATCTATTATACCTCCTATGTCTATATTTTACACCTATATCTATTCTATCTATTCTGTGTATATTTATACGTATATCTATTATATCTTTATGTCTATATTTTATATCTATATATATTATGGCTATATCTTATACCTATATCCATTATATCTATTATGTCTATATTTTATACCTATATCTGTTATGTCTATATTTCATACCAATATCTATTATATCTATTATGACTAAAAGTTTATCTCTTATATCTCTTATGTTTATATTTTATTCCTATATCTCTTATATCTATTATGTCTATATTTAATACCTATATCTATTATATCTATTGTGTCTATATTTTATACCTATATCTATTATATCTATTATATTTATATTTTACACCTATATTTATTATAACTCTATTTTATACCTATATCTATTGTATCTCTATTTTATACATATATCTATTATAGCTATTATATTTATTTTTTATAATTATATCTATTATATCTATATTTTAATCCTTTATCTCTTATGTCTATTAAATCTATATTTTGTACCTATACTTTTATTATTTCTATATTTTATACGTATATCTATTATATGTATTATATCTTTATTTTGTACCTATATCTATTATATCTATGTTTTATACCTGTATCTATTATATCTATTATGTCTATATTTTATAACTATATCTCCTATATCTATTATGTATATATTTTATACCTATATCGATTATGTCTATATTTTATACCTCTCTCTATTCTATTATATCTATATTGTATATCTATATCTATTACGTCTCTATTATATACCTATATCTATTATATCGATGATGTCTATATTTTATACCTATATGTATTATATCTTTTATGTCTATATTTTATCCCTATATCTATTATATCTATTATGTCTACATTTTTTACCTGTATCTATTATATCTCTTATGTGTATATTTTATACCTATATGTATTATATCTATTATGTCTATATTCTACACGTATATCTATTATATATGTTATATATATTCTATAGGTATATCTATTATATATAATGTCTATATTTTATACCTATATCCATTACATCTGTTATGTCTATATTTTATGCCTATATCTATTATGTCTATATTTTATACCTATATCTATTATATCTACTATGACTATATTTTGTACCTCTATCTATTATATCTATTATATCAATATTTTATACCTATATCTATGATGTCTATATTTAATACGTATATCTATTATATCTATTATGTCTATGTTTTATACCTATACATATTCTATCTATTATGTCTATAATTTATACCTATATCTATTCGATCTATTATGTCTGTATCTATTATATCTATTATGTCTATCTTTTATACCTATATCTATTATATCTATTGTATATATTTTATAACAATATCTATTATATCTATTTTGTCTATATTTTATACCTCTATCTATTATATCTCTTATGTCTATATTTTATATCTCAATCTATTATATCTATATTTTATAACTGTATCTATTATATGTATTATGTCTATCTTTTATACCTATATCTATTAGATCTATTATGTCTGTATCTATTATATATATTATGTCTATCTTTTATACCTATATCTATTATATCTATTGTATATATATTATAGCAATATCTATTATATCTATTTTGTCTATATTTTATACCTCTGTCTATTATATCTCTTATGTCCACATTTAATATATCAATCTATTATATCTGTATTTTATAACTTCATCTATTATATGTATTATGTCTATATTTTATACCTATATCTATTATATCTGTCTATATCTATTATACATATTATGCCTATATTTTATACGTATATCTATATCTATTATGTCTATATATTATACCTCTCTTATATTTATTATGTCTATATTTTATTCCTATATCTATTATATCGATTAGATCTATATTTTATACCTATATCTAATATGTCTATATTTAATACCTATATCTTTTATATCTATTATGTCTATATTTTATACGTATATCTATTATATCTATTATGTTTATATTTTATACGTATATCTATTATATCTATTATGTCTATATTTTATACCTATACCTACTACATCTATTATGTGTATATTTTGTAACTATATCTATTATATCTATTATGTCTATATTTTATACCTATATCTATTATATCTATTATGTCTATATTGTATACCTATATCTATTGTATCTATTATTTCTATATTTTATAACTATATCTATCATATCTATTATTTTTGAATTTTATACCTGTATCTATTATATCTATATTTTCTACCTATATCTATTATATCTATATTTTATACCTATATCTATGTTATCTACTTATATCTATATTTTATACCTATATATTTTATATCTATTATGTCTATATTTTAAACCTATATCTATTATGTCTATATTTAATACCTGCCTCCATTATACCTATTATATATATATTTTATACATATATCTATTATGTCCATATTTTATAAATTTTTTTATTATATCTATGGTGTCTATATTTCATACCTATACTTTTATGTCTATGTTTTATACCTATATATATTATGTCTATATTTTATGCCTATATCTATTATATCCATTTTGTCTATGTTTCATACCTATATCTATTATATCTATTATATCTATATTTATTCCTATGTCTATTATAACAATATTTTATACCTATATTTCTTATATCTATATTTAATACCTATAACATTATATCTATTAGATTTGTATTTTATAATTATATCCATTATTTCAATATTTTATACCTATATCTATTATATATATCTATATTTTATGACAATATCAATTATATCCATATTTTATACGTATATCTATTATATCTATTATATCTATATTTTATACCTATATCTATTATATCTATATTTTCTACCTTTATCGATTATATTTCTTAGGTCTATATTTTATACCTATATCTATTATATCTCTTATGTCTATATTTTATATCTTTATCTCTTTTATCTATTATGCTTATATTGTATACCTATATCTATTATGTCTATATTTTATACCTACATCTATTATAACTATATTTTAACCTATATTTCTTATATCCATATTAAATACCTATATCTATTATATCTATTAGATTTACATTTTATAATTATATCTATTATATCTATATTTTATACCTATGTCTATTATATCTATTATATGTATATTTTATGACTATATCAATTATATATATATTTTATACGTATATCTATTATATCCATTATGACTATATTTTATACCTATATCTATTATACCTATTAGGTCTATATTTTATACCTATGTCTATTATATCCATTATGTCTATATTTTATACCTATATCTATCAAATCTATTATGTCTCTATTTGATAACTATAATTGTTATATCTATTATGTCTATATTTTATACCTATGTCTATTGTATCGATTATGTCTATATTGTATACCTATATCTATTGTATGTATTATGTCTATATTTTATAACTATATCTGCTATACCTATTATGTCTATACTTTATAACGATATATATTATGTCTATATTTTATACCTATATCTATTATATCTATTATGTCTGTGATTTTATACCTATATTTATTATATCTATTGTGTCTATATTTTATAACTATATCTATTATATCTCTTATGTCTATATTTTAACTATAGCGGTTGTATCTATTATGTCTATATTTGATTCCAATATCCATTATATCTATTATGTCTATATCTATTATATCGATTATGTCTATATTTTATACCTATATCTATTATATCTATTATGTCTATATTTTATACCTATGTCTATTATATCTATTATGTCTATATTTTATACCTATATCTCTTATGTCTATGTTTTATACCTATATCTATTCTAACGATTATGTCTATATTTTAGAAGTATATCTGTTATATCTATTCTGTCTCTATTTTACACCGATATCTATTGTGTCTATATTTTATAACTATATCTATTATATCTATTATGTCTATATGTTATACCTATATCTATTTTATCTATATATTATAACTATATCTATTGTATGCATTATGTCAAAATATTATACCTATATCTATTATATCTCTCTATATCTATTGTATCTATTATATCTATATTTTATACGTATATCCATAACTATTATGTCTTTATTTTATACCTCCCTTATGTCTATTATATCTAAATTTTATACCTGTATCTATTATATCTATTTTTTATACGTATATCTATTATATCTATCATATCTATATTTTATACCTGTATATATTATATCTATTATGTCTATATTTTATACCTATATCTATTATATCTATGCTGTCTATATTTTATACCTATATGTATTATATCTATTATGTCTATATTGTATACCTATATCTATTATATCTATTATGTCTATATTGTATACGTATATCTATTATATCTATTATGTCTGTATTTTATACCTATATCTATTATACCTATTATGTCTATAATTTATATATATATATTGTATCTATGATGTCTATGTTTTATACCTACATCTATTATATCTATTATGTCTATATTTTATACCTATACCTGTTATATCGATTATGTCTGTATTTTATACCAATATGTCCTATATCTATTATGTCTATATCTATTGTATCTATGATGTCTGTATTTTATACCTATATCTATTATATCTATTATGTCTATATTTTATACCTATATGTATTATATCTATTATGTCTATATTTTATACCCTTATCTATTATATTTATTATTTGTATATTTTATGCCTATATCTATTATATCCAATCTATCTATATTTTTTACCTTTATCTGTTATATCTATTATGTCCTATTTTTTGTACCTATATCTATTATGTCTATTATGTCTATATTGTATAACTATATCTATTATATCTATTATGTCTATATTTTATAACTATATCTATTATATCTATTATGTCTATATTTTATGCTTCTATTATATCCATTATATCTATTTTTTTATTCCTATATCTATTATAACTATATTTTATACCTATATTTCTTATATCTATATTTAATACCTATATCTATTATGTCTATTAGATTTATATTTTATAATCATTTCTATTATATCTATATTTTATTCCTATATCTTTTATATCTATTATATCAATATTTTATGACTTTATCAAATATATCTGTATTTTATATGTATATCTATTATATCTATTATGTCTATATTTTATACCTATAACTATTATATCTCTTATGTCTGTATTTTATACCTATATCTCTTATATCTATTATGTCTATGTTTTATACCTCTATTATATCTATTATGTCTATATTTTATACCTATATCTATCAATTATGTCTATATTTTATACCTATATCTATTATATCTATTATGTCTATATTTTATACCTATATCTATTATGTCTATATTTAATACCTATATTATATCTATTATGTCTATATTTTATACCTATATGTATTGTGTCTATATTTCATACCTATATGTATTATATCTATATTTGATAACTTTATCTATTATATCTATTATGTCTGCATTTTGTACCTATGTCTTTTATATCCATTATGTCTACATTTTATACCTATATCTATCAAATCTATAATGGCTCTATTTTATTCCTATATTTGTTATATCTATTATGTCTATATTTTATACCCATATCTATTATATCTATTATGTCTATATTTTATACCTATTTCTATTATATCTATTATATATATCTATTATGTCCACATTTTATACCTATATATATCATATCTCTTATGTCGATATTTTATACCTATATCTATTATATCTATTATGTCTGTATTTCATACCTATATCTATAATATCTATTACGTCTATATTTTATAACTATATCTATTATATCTATCATGTCTCTATTTTTACCTATATCTATTATGTCTATATTTTATACCTATATCTATTATATGTATTGTGACTGTATTTTATACCTGTATCTATTATGTCTATATTTTATACCTGTATCGATTATATGTATTATGTCTATATTTTATAAATGTATCGATTATATGTATTATGTCTCCATTTTATACCTATAACTATTTTATCTATTATGTCTATATTTTATAACTATAGTCTATAGTATCTATTATGTCCATATTTTATAGCTATGTCTATTTTATGTTTTATGTCCCTATTTCATACCTATATCTATCAAATCTATTATGTCTCCTTGTTATACCTATATTTGTTATATCTATTATGTTTATACTTAATACCATATCTATTATGTCTATATTTTATACCTATATCTATTATATCTATTATTTCTATGTTTTATACCTATATCAATTATAACTATTATGTCTATAATTTATATCTATATCTATTATATCTATTATGTATATATTTCATACCTTCATCTATTATATCCATTATGTCTATATTTTATACCTATATATTATGTATATTATGTCTGTATTTTATACCTATATCTATTATAACTATTATGTCTATATTTATCCCGCTATCTATTATACCTATTATGTCTATATTTTATAACTATCAGTTATATCTATTACGTCTGTATTTTCTACCTATATCTATTATGTATATTATGTCTATATTTTATACCTATATCTATTATGTCTATATTTTATACTTATATCTATTATGTCTATATATTATAGCTATATCTATTTTATATATTATGTCTATATTTATTCCTATATCTATTATATCTATGATATCTATATTTTATAAATATATCTATTACATTTATTATATCTATATTTTATACCTATACCTATTATAGCTATATTTATTCCTATATCTATTATATCTATTATGACTATATTTTATACCTATATATATTATATCTATTATGTCTATATTATATACCTATATCTATTATACCTATTATGTCTGTATTTTATACCTATAACAATTTTATCTATATTTTATACCTATATCTATTGTATCTGTTATATTTTTGTTTTATAACTATATCTATTATATCTATATTTTATACCTGTATCTATTATAACTATTATATCGATATTTTATACCTATATCTATTATATCTATATTTTATACCTGTATCTACTATATCTATTATGTCTACGTTTTATACCTATATCTATTATATCTATTATGTCTATATTTTATACCTATATCTATTATATGTATTATGTCTATATTTTATACCGATATCTATCATATCTGTCATGTCTATATTTTTTACCTATATCTATTATATCTATGTTTGATACCTATATCCATTATATCTACTATATCTATATTTTATACATGTATCTATTATATCTATTATGTCTATATTTTATGCCTATATCTATTTTATCTATTATATCTATATTATATATTTTTATATATTTTAACCATATTTTATACCTATATCATGATATGCTATATTTTTTACCTGTATCTATTATATCTATTATATTTATATTTTATAATTATAATCTATTATATCTATAATTTATACCTATATCTACTATATCTATTGTCTATATTTTATACCTGTATCTATTATGTCTATTTTTTATACATATATCTATTATATCTATTATATCTATATTTGATACCTAATCTATTATATCTATATTTTGTACCTGTATCCATTATATCTATTATGTGTATATTTTATACCTATATCTATTATATCTATTATGTCTATATTTTATCCCTATGTCAATTATATCTATTATGTCTATATTTTATACGTATATCTATTATATCTATTATATTTATATTTTATCATTATATCTATTATATCTGTATTTTATACCTGTATCTATTATATCTTCATTTTATATCTATATCTATTATATTTATATTTTATACGTATTTCCATTATATCTATTATGTCTATATTTAATACCTATGTCTATTATATCTAATTTGTCTATATTTTTTACCTATATCTAGGTATATCATTATGTCTGTATTTTAAACCTATACCTATTGTGTCTATATTTTATACTTGTATCTATTTTAACTATTATCTCTATATTGTATAACTATATCTGTTGTATCTATTCTGTCTATATTTTATACCTATATCTATTCTGTCTATATTTTATACCTATATCTATTTTATCTATTAGGTCTATATTTTTTACCTATATCTATTATGTCTATATTTTGTACCCATATATATTATATCTATTATGTCTATGTTTTATACCTATAACTATTATATCTCTTACGTCTATATTTTATACTTACATCTATTATATCAATTATCTATATTTTATACCTGTATCTATTACGTGTATATTTTATACCTATATCTATTTTATCTTTTATGTCTACATCTTATACATATATTTATTATATCTATTATGTCTCTATTTTGTACCTACATGTATTATATCTATTATGTCTGTATTTTATACCTATATCTACTATATCTATTATGTCTATATTTTATCTTTCTATTATATATTATGTCTATATTTTATAACTCTATCAATTATATTTATTATGTCTATATTTTATACCTCTATCTATTATATCGATTATGCCTATATTTTATACCTATATCTATTATATCTATTATGTCTATATTTTATACCCCATACCTTTTATGTGTATATTCTTTACCTATATCATTAATATCTATTTTGTCCATATTTTTTACCTATATTTATTACATCTGTGTTTTATACCAATATCTATCATATCTATATTTTATATGTGTCTATTATATCTATATGTCTATATTTTATACCTATATTTATTATATGTGTATTCTATACCTGTATTTATTATATCTATTATGTCTATATTTTATACCTATATCTATTATATCTATTAGGTCTATATTTTATACCTATATCTATTATGGCTATAGTTTATACCTATATCTATATTTATTATGTCTATATTTTATACCTACATCTATTATATCTATTATGCCTATATTTAATACCTATATCTATTTTATCTATTATGTCTGTATTTTTTACCTATATGTATTATGTCTAAATTTATACATATATCTATCTATTATGTCTATATTTTATTCCGATATCTATTATATCTATTATATCTATATTTTATAGTTTATCTATTTTAACAAAAAATTATACCTATATCCAATATATCTATATTTTTTTCTTATATCTATTATATCTATTATATTTATATTTTATAATTATATCTATTATATATATATTTCATTCCTATATCTATTATATCTATTGTCTACATTTTATACCTGTATCTATTATATCTATTTTATACATATATCTATTATATGTATTGTATCTATATTTTTTACTTATATCTATTTTATCTATATTTTCTACCTGTATCTATTTTATCTATAATGTCTATATTTTATTGCCTATATCTATTATATCTATTATGTCTATATTTTATATCTATATCTATCATATCTATTATGTCTATATTTTATATCTATATTATGTCTATATTTTATACCTATATCTATTATATTATCTATGTGTATATTTTATACGTATATCTATTATGTCTATATTTTATACCTATATCTATAATATCTATTACGTCTATATTTTGTAACTCTATCTAGTATATCTATTATATCTTCATTTTATACCTTTATCTGTTATGTCTATTTTTTGAAACTAATCTATGATATCTATTATGTGTATATTTTATACCTATATCTGTTATATCTATTATGTCTATATTTTATAAATATATCTATTATATCTATTATGTCTAACTATTATACCTGTATCTATTATGTCTATATTTTATACCTATAATCTATTGTAACTATTATGTCTATATTTTACAACTATATATTATGTCTATATTTTACACCTATATCTATTATATCTATTATGTCTATATTTTATAACTATATATTATATCTATATTTTATATCTATATCCATTATATATATTATGTCTTTTTTTTGTATCTGTATCTATTATGTCTTCATTTTAAACCTATATCTATTATATCTATTCTGTGTATATTTCAAACGTATATTTATTATATCTTTATGTCTATATTTTATACCTATATCTATTATGTCTGTATTTTATACCTATATCAATTATATCTATTATGTCTGTATTTTATAACTGTATCGATTATATCTATTATGTCTATGTTTTATACCTATATCTATTATATCTATTATGTCTATATTTAATACCTGCATCTATTATATCTATTATGTTATATTTTATACCCCATATCTATTATGTCTATATTTTATACCTATATCTATTATATCTATTATGTCTAAATTCTATACCTATATCTATTATACCTATTATGTCTATATTTTATACGTATATTATTATATCTCTTGTGTCTGTACTTTATACCTAGTATCTATTATATCTATATTTTATACCTATATCTATTATAACCATATTTTATACCTGTATCCATTATATCTATATTTTTATACCTATATCTATTATATCTAGTATATTTAATAATTTGTAATAATATCAATTATATCTATATTTTATATCTATATCTATCATATCTATTGTCTATATTTTGTACCTGTATCTGTTACATCTATTATGTCTATATTTTATACCTATATCTATTATATCTATTTTGTCTATATTTTATATCTATATCTATCATATCTATTATGTCTATATTTTATACCTATATATTTCATATCTATTATGTCTATATTTCATACCTATATCTATTATATCTATTATGTCTATATTTTATACCTATATCTATTGCATCTATTATGTGTATATTTTATACCTGTATCTTTTGTATGTATTATGTCTATATTTTATACCGATATCTATTATATCTATTATGTCTATACTTTATACATCTATCTATTATGTCTATATTTTATACCTATATCGATTATATCTATTTTGTCTATATTTTATACACATATCGCTTATGTCTATATTTTATAACTATATCTATTATAATGATTATATCTATATTTTAGAAGTATATCTGTTATATATATTCTGTCTCTATTTTACACCGATATCTATTATGTCTATATTTGATTCCTATATCTATTATATCTATTATGTCTATATTTCATACCTATATCTATTATATCTATTATCTGTATTTTTTACCTATATCTATTATATCTATTATGTCTATCTATGATATCTATTATATCTGTATTTTAAACGTATATCTATTATATCTATATTTTATAACTGTATCTATTATATCTATTATGTATATGTTTCATATGTATATCTATTATGTCTACTATGTCTATATCTTATACCTATGTCTATTATTATTATTATGTGTATATTTGATAACTATATCTATTATATCTATTATCTATATTTGATACCTATTTATATTATATCTATTATGTCTATATTTAATACCTATATCTATTATGTCTATATTTTATACCTATATCTATTATATCTATTATGTCTATATTTTATACCTCTATCTATTATATCTATTATGTCTATATTTTCTACATGTATCAATTATATCTATTATATCTATATTTTATACCTAAATCTATTATATCTATATTTTATACGTATATCTATTATATCTATTTTATCTATATTTTTTACCTATCTATTATATCTATATTTTATACCTGTATCTATTATATCTATTATGTCTATATTTTATACCTATACCAATTATATCGATATTTTATAGCTATATGTATTATATCTATATTTTATTCCTATATCTATTTTATTTCTTATGTCTATACTACATACCTATATCTATTATACCTGTTATGTCTATATATTATACCTATAACTATTTTATCTATATTTTACACCTATATCTACTGTATCTGTTATATTTATATTTTGTAACTATATCTATTATATCTATATTTTAGACCTATATCTAATAACTATGATATCTAAATTTTATACCTATATTTATTATATCCATATTTTACTTATATCTATTATCTATTATATCTATATTTTACACGCATATCTATTTTATCTGTATTTTATACCTATATCTATTATATCTATTATGTCTATATCTTATACCTATATCGATTATATCGATTATGTCTGTATTTCATACCTATCTCTATTATATCTATTATGTCTATATTTTATAAATATATCTCTTATATCTATTAGGTCTATTTTTTATCCATATGTACATCTATTATGTCTATGTTTTATACGTATATCTATTATATCTATTATGTCTAGATTTCATACCCATATCTATATCTATTAGGTCTACATTTTATACCTATATCTATTATGTCTATATTTGATACCTATATCAATTATATCAATTAAGTCTATATTTTATACTTATATCCATTATATCTATTATGTCTATATTTTATACCTATATCTATTATAACTATTATGTCTATATTTTATAACTATATCTCTTATATCTATTATGTCTATATTTTATGCCTATATCTATTATGTCTATTTCTATGTCTATATTTTATACCTATATCTATTATATCTATTATGTGTATATTTTATACCTAAATCTATTATATCTATTATGTCTATATTGTGTACCTATATCTATTTGTCTATATTTTAAATCTATATCTATTATATCTATTAAGTATATATTTTATACGTATATCTATTATATCTCTTATGTCTATATTTTATACCTATATCTCTTATAACTTTTATGTCTATATTTTTATCTATATTATTATATCTACATTTTATACCTATATCAATTATATCTATTATATCTATATTTTATACTTGTATCTATCATATCTATTATATCTATATTTTGCTCCTATATCTATTGTATCTCCATTTTATGATTCGATCTATTAATCTATTAAGTCAACATTTTGTACCTTTATCTATTATATCTATTATTTCTATATTTTATACCTATACCTATTATGTCTATATTTTATACCTATATCTATTATGCATTATGTCTATATTTTATACCTATATCATTATATCTATTATGTCTATATTTTATAACTGTATCGATTATATCTATTATGTCTATGTTTATACCTATATCTATTATATCTATTATGTCTATTTTTTATACCTGCATCTATTATATCTATTATGTTTATATTTTATACCCATATCTATTATGTCTATATTTTATACCTATATCTATTATATCTATTATGTCTATATTTTATACCTATATCTATATATCTATATTTTATAACTATATCTATTATATGCATTATGTCTATATTTTATACCTATATCTATTATTTTTGTCTATATCTATTATATCTATTATGTCTATATTTTATACGTATGTCTATAACTATTATGTCTATATTTTATACCTCTCTTATATCTATTATGTTTATATTTTATACCTGTATCTGTTATATCTAATTTTACACGTATGTCTATTATATCTATCATATCTATATTTTATACCTGTATATATTATATCCATTATTTCTATATTTTATACCTATATCTATTATATCTATTATGTCTATGTTTTATACCTATATCTATTATATTTATTATGTCTATTTTTTATACCCATTTCTATTATATCTATGATGTCTATAATTTATCCCTATATCTATTATGTCTACATTTTATACCTATATCTATTATATCTATTATGTCTATATTTTATACCTATATCTACTATATTTATTATGTCTATATTTTATACCTATATCTATTATGTCTATATTTTATACCTATATCTATTATATCTATTATGTCTATAGTTTATACGTATATCTATTATGTCTATATTTTATACCTATATCTATTATATCTATTATGTCTATATTTTATACCTATATCTCTTATATCTATTATGTCTATGTTTTATCCCTACATCTATTATATCTATTATGTCTGTATTGTATACCTATATCTATTATATCTATTATGTCTATATTTGATACCTATATCTATTATATCTATTATGTTTATATTTTATACCCATATCTATTATGTATATATTTTATACCGATATCTATTATATCTATTCTGTCTATATTTTATACCTATAACTATTATATCTATTGTATCTATACTTTATACCTATATCTATTATGTCTATATTTTATAACTTTATGTATTAATCTATTATGTCTATATTTTATACCTATATCTATTATAACTATATTTTATAGCGATATCTATTATATCTATATTTTATAACTTTATATATTATATCTATTATATTTATGTTTTATAATTGTATATTATATCTATATTTTATACCTATATCTACTATATCTATTGTCTATATTTTACACCTGTATCTATTATATCTATTTTTTATACATATATCTATATACTATTAATCTATATTTTATACCTATATATAATATATATATTTTGTACCTGTATCTATTATATCTATTATGTCGATATTTTATACTTATATCTATTATGTGTATATTTTATACCTATATATATATCTATTATGTCTATATTTTATACCTATGTCTATTTTGTCTATTTTTTATACCTATATGTATTATATCTATTATGTCTATATTTTATATCAATATCTATTATGTCTATATTTCATACCTATATCGATTATATCTATTTTGTCTATATTTTATACCTATACCTATTATGTCTATTATGTCTATATTTTATACCTATATCTATTATATCTATTATGTCTATATGCAAAACTATACCTATTATATCTCTTATGTCTATATTTTATATCTATATCTATTATATCTATGATGTCTATATTTTTTACCTCTATCTATTATATCCATTATGTCTATATTTTATACCTATCTATTATATCTAGTATGTCTATATTTTATACCGATATCTATTATATCTATTATGTCTATATTTAATACCTATATCTATTACGTCTATATTTTATACCGATTCCATTATATCTACTATGTTTATATTTTATACCAATATCGATTATATCTATATCTATATTTTTATACCTATATCTATTTTGTCTGTATTTTATACCTATATCTATTATGTGTATATTTTATACCTATGTCTGTTATATATATTTTGTTTATATTTTATACCTATATCTATTAATACTATTATGTCTATATTTTATCTATATCTACTATGCGTATATTTTATACCTATAACTATTATATATTTTGTGTATATTTTATACCTATATCTATTATATCTCTTATGTCTATATTTTATTCCGATAATTATTATGTCTAATATGTCTATATTTTATACCTATATCTATTATGTCTATATTT